>NW_026290877.1:132500-135000 GCF_023373465.1 Oncorhynchus keta | reverse complement strand
ACTGACCGTCTGTGGTCACCTTGTCCAGAACACTAAGAATACTGACCGTCTGTGGTCACCTTGTCCAGAACACTAAGAATACTGACTGTCTGTGGTCACCTTGTCCAGAACACTAAGAATACTGACTGTCTGTGGTCACCTTGTCCAGAACACTAAGAATACTGACCGTCTGTGGTCACCTTGTCCAGAACACTAAGAATACTGACCGTCTGTGGTCACCTTGTCCAGAACACTAAGAATACTGACCGTCTGTGGTCACCTTGTCCAGAACACTAAGAATACTGACCGTCTGTGGCCACCTTGTCCAGAACACTAAGAATACTGACCATCTGTGGTCACCTTGTCCAGAACACTAAGAATACTGACCATCTGTGGTCACCTTGTCCAGAACACTAAGAATACTGACCGTCTGTGGTCACCTTGTCCAGAACACTAAGAATACTGACCGTCTGTGGCCACCTTGTCCAGAACACTAAGAATACTGACCGTCTGTGGCCACCTTGTCCAGAACACTAAGAATACTGACTGTCTGTGGCCACCTTGTCCAGAACACTAAGAATACTGACCGTCTGTGGCCACCTTGTCCAATGGCACTAAGAATACTGACCGTCTGTGGCCACCTTGTCCAGAACACTAAGAATACTGACTGTCTGTGGCCACCTTGTCCAGAACACTAAGAATACTGACCGTCTGTGGCCACCTTGTCCAATGGCACTAAGAATACTGACTGTCTGTGGCCACCTTGTCCAATGGCACTAAGAATACTGACCGTCTGTGGCCACCTTGTCCAATGGCACTAAGAATACTGACCGTCTGTGGCCACCTTGTCCAATGGCACTAAGAATACTGACCGTCTGTGGCCACCTTGTCCAGAACACTAAGAATACTGACCGTCTGTGGCCACCTTGTCCAGAACACTAAGAATACTGACCGTCTGTGGTCACCTTGTCCAGAACACTAAGAATACTGACCGTCTGTGGTCACCTTGTCCAGAACACTAAGAATACTGACCGTCTGTGGTCACCTTGTCCAGAACACTAAGAATACTGACCGTCTGTGGCCACCTTGTCCAATGACACTAAGAATACTGACCGTCTGTGGCCACCTTGTCCAATGGCACTAAGAATACTGACCGTCTGTGGCCACCTTGTCCAGAACACTAAGAATACTGACCGTCTGTGGCCACCTTGTCCAGAACACTAAGAATACTGACCGTCTGTGGCCACCTTGTCCAATGGCACGCTGTGTTTATGGGACATGTAACCCAGGAAGGAGAAGATGACGAAGCCGGAGAAGAAGCTGGTCAGGGAGTTGATGGAACTGGTGATGATGGCATCTCTGGAAGAGAGAGTGAAGAGGACAAGAGCACATTCATATACCTGGTAGATCCAGAACAGACTGGTGTTATAGACATGGCCAGTAGGTATTACTGTCCTCTATAGAACAGACTGGTGTTATAGACATGGCCAGTAGGTATTACTGTCCTCTATAGAACAGACTGGTGTTATAGACATGGCCAGTAGGTATTACTGTCCTCTATAGAGCAGACTGGTGTTATAGACATGGCCAGTAGGTATTACTGTCCTCTATAGAACAGACTGGTGTTATAGACATGGCTGTCCTCTATAGAGCAGACTGGTGTTATAGACATGGCCAGTAGGTATTACTGTCCTCTATAGAACAGACTGGTGTTATAGACATGGCCAGTAGGTATTACTGTCCTCTATAGAACAGACTGGTGTTATAGACATGGCCAGTAGGTATTACTGTCCTCTATAGAACAGACTGGTGTTATAGACATGGCCAGTAGGTATTACTGTCCTCTATAGAACAGACTGGTGTTATAGACATGGCCAGTAGGTATTACTGTCCTCTATAGAACAGACTGGTGTTATAGACATGGCCAGTAGGTATTACTGTCCTCTATAGAACAGACTGGTGTTATAGACATGGCCAGTAGGTATTACTGTCCTCTATAGAACAGACTGGTGTTATAGACATGGCCAGTAGGTATTACTGTCCTCTATAGAACAGACTGGTGTTATAGACATGGCCAGTAGGTATTACTGTCCTCTATAGAACAGACTGGTGTTAGACTGGTGTTATAGTAGGTATTACTGTCCTCTATAGAACAGACTGGTGTTATAGACATGGCCAGTAGGTATTACTGTCCTCTATAGAACAGACTGGTGTTATAGACATGGCCAGTAGGTATTACTGTCCTCTATAGAACAGACTGGTGTTATAGACATGGCCAGTAGGTATTACTGTCCTCTATAGAACAGACTGGTGTTATAGACATGGCCAGTAGGTATTACTGTCCTCTATAGAACAGACTGGTGTTATAGACATGGCCAGTAGGTATTACTGTCCTCTATAGAACAGACTGGTGTTATAGACATGGCCAGTAGGTATTACTGTCCTCTATAGAACAGACTGGTGTTATAGACATGGCCAGTAGGTATTACTGTCCTCTATAGAACAGACTGTTGTTATAGAC
>NW_026290877.1:107500-127500 GCF_023373465.1 Oncorhynchus keta | reverse complement strand
GACTCAACAACCTGGCCCACTCTGTTCTGTTCTAGGCCAGGACTCAACAACCTGACCCACTCTGTTCTGTTCTAGGCCAGGACTCAACAACCTGGCCCACTCTGTTCTGTTCTAGGCCAGGACTCAACAACCTGGCCCACTCTGTTCTGTTCTAGGCCAGGACTCAACAACCTGGCCCACTCTGTTCTGTTCTAGGCCAGGACTCAACAACCTGACCCACTCTGTTCTGTTCTAGGCCAGGACTCAACAACCTGACCCACTCTGTTCTGTTCTAGGCCAGGACTCAACAACCTGACCCACTCTGTTCTGTTCTAGGCCAGGACTCAACAACCTGGCCCACTCTGTTCTGTTCTAGGCCAGGACTCAACAACCTGACCCACTCTGTTCTGTTCTAGGCCAGGACTCAACAACCTGACCCACTCTGTTCTGTTCTAGGCCAGGGCTTAATACCCTGCTCATAGAGCTACAGATAGTGTCCCTGTTCGGGTGTTCTGCTCACAGGGCCCAGATCTGACTTCACCTGGACATCCTGCTCTGCAGTGGGATGGCTAATCTTTCATATCCAGAATGAGTGCACATTGTAAAGACACAACTAACTAGACAAAAGTACAGCATTTCAGCAAAGAGGTATATTTATGTAGGTTGATATGGAGCCAGTACAGGAGGACCACCTACCTTCCCTGAGGTCTTGACCCCCTTCCAGAGGCTGAAGTAGAGAACCACGATGACCACAGCTAGACAGGATGTCAGCTGCCAACGAGGCAGACCCAGGTCAGCTATACCCTCACTGTCCTGTAGGTGGAGCACCCCACGCCTGGAACAGATCAGTTATAACAGGTTATAACAACTAATCAACTAACAGCTAGGTAACTAACAGTCCCAGGTCAGGAGAAGAAGGAGAAGAAGAAGAAGAAGAAGAAGTTCTAGGCCAAGAAGAAGAATTGGACTCAACAACCTGGAGCTGTTCTAGAAGAAGAAGAAGAAGAAGAAGAAAAGAAGAAGAAGAAGAAGAAGAAGAAGAAGAAGAAGAAGAAGAAGAAGAAGAAGAAGAAGAAGAAGAAGAAGAAGAAGAAGAAGCTCAAGAAGAAGAAAAGAAGAAGAAGAAGAAGAAGGAAGAAGAAGAAAGAAAAGAAGAAGAAGGGAAAAGAAGAAGAAGAAAAGAAGAAGAAGAAGAAAAGAAGAAGAAGAAGAAGAAGAAGAAAGAAGAAGAAGAAGAAGAACTAGAAAAGAAAAGAAGAAGAAGAAGGAAGAAGAAGAAGAAGAAGAAGAAGAAGAAGAAGAAGAAGAAGAAGAAGAAGAAGAGAAAAGAAGAAGAAGAAGAAGAAGAAGAAGAAGAAGAAGAAGGAAAAGAAGAAGAAGAAGAAAGAAGAAAGAAGAAGAAGAAGAAGAAGAAGAAGAAGAAGAAGAAGAAGAAGAAGAAGAAGAAGAAAAGAAGAAGAAGAAGAAAAGAAGAAGAAGAAGGAACAGAAGAAGAAGAAGAAGAAGAAGAAGAAGAAGAAGAAAAAGAAGAAGAAGAAGAAGAAGAAGAAGAAGAAGAAGAAGAAGAAGAAGAAGAAGAAGAAGAAGAAGAAGAAGAAGAAGAAGAAGAAGAAGAAGAAGAAGGAACAGGAAAAGAAGAAGAAGAAGAAAAGAAGAAGAAGAAAAGAAGAAGAAGAAGAAGAAGAAGAAGAAGAAAAGAAGAAGAAGAAGGAAAAGAAGAAGAAGAAGGAAAAGAAGAAGAAGAAAAGAAGAAGAAGAAGAAGAAGAAGAAGAAGAAGAAGAAGAAAGAAGAAGAAGAAGAAGAAGAAGAAGAAGAAGAAGAAGAAGAAGAAGAAGAAGAAGAAGAAGAAGAAGAAGAAGAAGAAGAAGAAGAAGAAGAAGAAGAAGAAGAAGAAGAAGAAGAAGAAGAAGAAGAAGAAGAAGAAGAAGAAGAAGAAGAAGAAGAAGAAGAAGAAGAAGAAGAAGAAGAAGAAGAAGAAGAAGAAGAAGAAGAAGAAGAAAGAAGAAGAAGAAGAAGAAGAAAAGAAGAAGAAGAAGGAAAAGAAGAAGAAGGAAAAGAAGAAGAAGAAGAAGAAGAAGAAGAGAAGGAGAGGATATCTTTGTGTCAACTGAATGGTCCTGACTCAGACGAGATGAAATTGCTCCCAGGTGGAGATAAAGATAGTGACTGCCTGTCTGTCCATGACTCCATGACAGGCCTGAATTGTCAAAACAAACCGCCTTTGCTAAAAATATGAGACACCTGTTAATCTAACAAGAACACTGGATACAGTATCTCCATGGACGACCAGGACATGAAAACATGGATACAGTATCTCCATGGACAACCAGGACATGAAGACATGGATACAGTATCTCCATGGACGACCGGGACATGAAGACATGGATACAGTATCTCCATGGACAACCAGGACATGAAGACATGGATACAGTATCTCCATGGACAACCAGGACATGAACACATGGATACAGTATCTCCATGGACGACCAGGACATGAAGACATGGATACAGTATCTCCATGGATGACTAGGACTGTAGACACATGGATCAGTATCTCCATGGACGACCAGGAGTATAGACACATGGATACAGTATCTCCATGGACGACCAGGAGTATAGACACATGGATCAGTATCTCCATGGACGACCAGGAGTATAGACACATGGATACAGTATCTCCATGGACGACCAGGAGTATAGACACATGGATACAGTATCTCCATGGACGACCAGGAGTATAGACACATGGATACAGTATCTCCATGGACGACCAGGAGTATAGACACATGGATACAGTATCTCCATGGGCGACCAGGACATGAAGACATAGATACAGTATCTCTATGGACGACCAGGAGTGTAGACACATGGATCAGTATCTCCATGGACGACCAGGAGTGTAGACACATGGATACAGTATCTCCATGGACGACCATGACATGAAGACATAGATACAGTATCTCTATGGACGACCAGGACATGAAGACATGGATACAGTATCTCCATGGACGACCAGGAGTATAGACACATGGATACAGTATCTCCAAGGACGACCAGGAGTATAGACACATGGATCAGTATCTCCATGGACGACCAGGAGTATAGACACATGGATACAGTATCTCCATGGACGACCAGGAGTATAGACACATGGACCAGGACTATGAAGGTATGGAAACACATAGACCAGGACTATGAAGGTATGGAAACACATGGACCAGGACTATGAAGGTCACATGGATGACGACACAGACCAGGACTATGACACATGGATACAGGACTATCTCCATGGACCAGACCATGACATGAAACACATAGATACAGTATCTCTATGGAAACACATAGACCAGGACATGAAGACATGGATACAGTATCTCCATGGACGACCAGGAGTATAGACACATGGATACAGTATCTCCAAGGACGACCAGGAGTATAGACACATGGATCAGTATCTCCATGGACGACCAGGAGTATAGACACATGGATACAGTATCTCCATGGACGACCAGGAGTATAGACACATGGACCAGGACTATGAAGGTATGGAAACACATAGACCAGGACTATGAAGGTATGGAAACACATAGACCAGGACTATGAAGGTATGGAAACACATAGACCAGGACTATGAAGGTATGGAAACACATAGACCAGGACTATGAAGGTATGGAAACACATAGACCAGGACTATGAAGGTATGGAAACACATAGACCAGGACTATGAAGGTATGGAAACACATAGACCAGGACTATGAAGGTATGGAAACACATAGACCAGGACTATGAAGGTATGGAAACACATAGACCAGGACTATGAAGGTATGGAAACACACAGACCAGGACTATGAAGGTATGGATACACATAGACAGTCTGGAAACACCAGGACTATGAAGACATTGATACAGTCTGGACGACCAGGACTATGAAGGTATGGAAACACATAGACCAGGACTATGAAGACATGGATACAGTCTGGACGACCAGGACTATGAAGACATGGATACAGTCTGGACGACCAGGACTATGAAGGTATGGATACAGTCTGGACAACCAGGACTATGAAGGTATGGAAACACATAGACCAGGACTATGAAGGTATGGATACACATAGACCAGGACTATGAAGGTATGGAAACAGACAGACCGGGATGTGAACTTGTCTTCTGGGTCCAGGTTTCAAATAAAGCCTGATGATATGAATGTGCACCTTTGTGTAATTGAATGCCAACGAGAGAAAAAAGGTGAAGCTGATCACTCTGAAATATGCCCATACTTGACACACGTCAGAGCAACAAATAACCTTTAAGAAAGAAGTCGACCGTCTCAGTTCAGACTCGGATCGAGAGGCGAAACGCCAGACTCACTCGAAGTACTCTGCTGCGGGGGTGGACTTGTGTGTGTCGTTGAGGGAGTTGTTGAAGGCCCAGAGGTCCGAGCAGTTGGGGCTGTTCCAGGTGTTGTTGCAGTGGACCCAGGGCAGCTCTCCGGTGAAGGAAGAGAACAGGTAGAACAGGGCCCAGGCTATAATCACGTTGTAGTAGAAGCCCACGTACAGACTGATCAGGATCACTGTGAAACCAACACCTGGGGAGAAAAGGTGAAAGGTGAAAGGTCATAGTTCAAGATCACAATGGTTTAGAATACAGGCTCGGACCATAGCAGAGGTAGACAGAAAACACAAAACAGGGGAAAAAAATATCACAATAAATAAATGACATCAACTGGAAGTATCACAAAGGCCAAAGGTCATATCTGTTCCTGGATACCTCAAATTAAACACACCTCCTATGAACCTCAACACTCTACATTCTTACATATTTTACATAAACACTTTCAGAAGTAAACTTTTTTTAAATTCTGTGTTATCCGTGTGTGTTCTAGTTCTAGTTCTAGTTCTAGTTCTAGTTCTAGTTCTAGAACACACACGGATAACACAGAATTTTTTTTTTTTAAAGCGCTTTAACATGAAAGACAACAAACAAGCCAAGCTTTCTAAAGGTTGGCCTCTGCGGTCTCCTCTCACTTCTCTTTATTTATCCCCAGATCTGCCCTTTCCGTGCGTTTAGCACCGTGTCCGCGCTCTACTGTTCACTTTCATCCTAACCTTCAAGACCAACGCGAGTCCATCTCTTTCGTTCTGATGGCGATACGATGTCCTGGCCCTTTTCCCAACGGCTCTTTTAAATCTACAAGAAGTGATATTTGTCGAGGCGGATTTCATTAGCAACACGAGTGATCATGTCGTCTTTTTGAAAACATTGATCGTTAGGAGAAAACAAACGATCAGATGTAATTGCAGCGATTCCCTGTTGAGTGACGGCAGCTATTCTCTCTGTCTCAGCTCAGGGGGCTGGGTGCATGTGAGACCGCTGATTAAAACAACAACATCCAATACTGACACTCAGTCAGGGACCTTAACATAGAGACAGATAGACCGATGGATGGATGGCTGAATGGCTGGGTGGGTGGCTGGGTGGGTGGGTGGGTGGGTGGCTGGGTGGGTGGCTGGGTGTGGGTGGCTGGGTGGGTGGCACCGTCTGGCACCATGGTGGATGGAGGGGGGTCTAGAGCACCGTCTGCAGCACCATGGTTATGATGGAGGGGGTGGGGGAGGGGGGTCCAGAGCACCGTCTGCAGCACCATGGTTATGATGGGGGGGGGTCTAGAGCACCGTCTGCAGCACCATGGTTATGATGGAGGGGGGCACCGTCTGCAGAGATGGAGGGGGGTCACACCGTCTGCAGCACCATGGTTATGATGGATGGAGGGGGTCCAGAGCACCGTCTGCAGCACCATGGTTATGATGGAGGGGGGTCTAGAGCACCGTCTGCAGCACCATGGTTATGATGGAGGGGGGTCCAGAGCACCGTCTGCAGCACCATGGTTATGATGGAGGGGGGGGGTCTAGAGCACCGTCTGCAGCACCATGGTTATGATGGAGGGGGGTCTGAGCACCGTCTGCAGCACCATGGTTATGATGGAGGGGGGTCTAGAGCACCGTCTGCAGCACCATGGTTATGATGGAGGGGGGTCAAGAGCACCGTCTGCAGCACCATGGTTATGATGGAGGGGGGGGGGCTAGAGCACCGTCTGCAGCACCATGGTTATGATGGAGGGGGGGGGGTAGAGCACCGTCTGCAGCACCATGGTTATGATGGAGGGGGGTCTAGAGCACCGTCTGCAGCACCATGGTTATGATGGAGGGGGGGGTCTAGAGCACCGTCTGCAGCACCATGGTTATGATGGAGGGGGGTCTAGAGCACCGTCTGCAGCACCATGGTTATGATGGAGGGGGGGGGGGGGTCTAGAGCACCGTCTGCAGCACCATGGTTATGATGGAGGGGAGGGTCGGGGGGTCTAGAGCACCGTCTGCAGCACCATGGTTATGATGGAGGGGGGTCTAGAGCACCGTCTGCAGCACCATGGTTATGATGGAGGGGGGGTCAAGAGCACCGCCTGCAGCACCATGGTTATGATGGAGGGGAGGGTTGGGGGGTCTAGAGCACCGTGTGCAGCACCGTGGTTATGATGGAGGGGGTCTAGAGCACCGTCTGCAGCACCATGGTTATGATGGAGGGGGGTCTAGAGCACCGTCTGCAGCACCGTGGTGATGATGGAGGGGGGGGTCTAGAGCACCGTCTGCAGCACCATGGTTATGATGGAGGGGGGGGGTCTAGAGCACCGTCTGCAGCACCATGGTTATGATGGAGGGGGGGGGTCTAGAGCACCGTCTGCAGCACCGTGGTTATGATGGAGGGGAGGGGGTCTAGAGCACCGTCTGCAGCACCATGGTTGATGATGGAGGGGTTATGGGGGGGGGTCTAGAGCACCGTCTGCAGCACCGTGGTTATGATGGAGGGGGGGGTCTAGAGCACCGTCTGCAGCACCGTGGTTATGATGGAGGGGGGGGGTCTAGAGCACCGTCTGCAGCATCATGGTTATGATGGAGGGGGTCTAGAGCACCGTCTGCAGCATCATGGTTATGATGGAGGGGGGGGTCTAGAGCACCGTCTGCAGCATCATGGTTATGATGGAGGGGGCACCGTCTGCAGCATCATGGCACCGTCTGCAGCATCATGGTTATGATGGAGGGGGGGGGGGTCTAGAGCACCGTCTGCAGCACCATGGTTATGATGGAGGGGGGGGTCTAGAGCACCGTCTGCAGCACCATGGTTATGATGGAGGGGGGGTCTAGAGCACCGTCTGCAGCACCATGGTTATGATGGAGGGGGGGGTCTAGAGCACCGTCTGCAGCACCATGGTTATGATGGAGGGGGGGTCAGAGCACCGTCTGCAGCACCATGGTTATGATGGAGGGGGGGTCTAGAGCACCGTCTGCAGCACCATGGTTATGATGGAGGGGGGTCAGAGCACCGTCTGCAGCACCAGGGTTATGATGGATGGAGGGGGTCAAGAGCACCGTCTGCAGCACCATGGTTATGATGGAGGGGGGGGTCAGAGCACCGTCTGCAGCACCATGGTTATGATGGAGGGGGGGGGGTCTAGAGCACCGTCTGCAGCACCATGGTTATGATGGAGGGGGGGGGTCCAGGCACCGTCTGCAGCACCATGGTTATGAGGAGGGGGGGGTCACACGTCTGCAGCACCATGGTTATGATGGAGGGGGGGGGGCTAGAGCACCGTCTGCAGCACCATGGTTATGATGGAGGGGGGTCTAGAGCACCGTCTGCAGCACCATGGTTATGATGGAGGGGGGGTAGAGCACCGTCTGCAGCACATGGTTATGATGGAGGGGGTCAGAGCACCGTCTGCAGCACCATGGTTATGATGATGGTTTCTAGAGCACCGTCTGCAGTGGTTATGATGGAGGGAGGGGAAGTACAGGAAGATTGCCCAAAATGGTTTATGGAGGGAAGGTCAGAGAGACTCTAAAAGCATCATGGTTATGATGGAGGGGGTCTGACTGGCGTCATGGTTATGATGGAGGGGGGTCATGGTTAGAGCACCGTCTGCAGCACCATGTTTGATGGAGGGGGGGGGTCTAGAGCATAAACAATGGCAGTTATCTTGGAAACACACACACAGACACTGTCTGCAGCACCGTACCCTTGAATGATGGGGGGGATCTTCCAGACACGCCTGCAGCCCCATGGTTATGATGGACTGTCCCAGAGCCTGCAGCACCATGGTTATGATGGAGGGGGGTCAGGCATGCCTGCTGCAGCACCATGGTTAATGGATAGGGGGGTCAGAGCACCGTCTGCAGCACCATGGTTATGATGGAGGGGGGGGTCTAGAGCACCGTCTGCAGCACCGGGTTATGATGGAGGGGGGGGGTGAGCACTGTCTGCAGCACCATGGTTATGATGGAGGAGGCCTTCATAGCACATACATAGCATATTCATGATGGACAATCATAATACTATCACAGCACCGGAGAATGAATGGATAGGGCACCAGGAACACTCCACAGATCATGGACAGAGAGACAGAGCCACAGTTTGACATGACATAGCACATTATATAATGGGGTTCTAGCACACACATAGCATATTCATAAATACATACCAGCTATCACCATGAAGAACCCAGAGGGGGCACCAGAGGCATGCCTGCTATCACCATGAAGAATAGATAGGGCACCAGGAACGCTCCTAGAGAGGACAGAGAGACAGAGGACAGGATGACATGACATAGCACATACATAATGCCTTCATAGCACATACATAGCATATTCATAACAATACATAATGCTATCACCATGAAGAATAGATAGGGCACCAGGAACGCTCCTAGAGAGGACAGAGAGACAGAGGACAGGATGACATGACATAGCACATATATAATGCCTTCATAGCACATACATAGCATATTCATAACAATACATAATGCATCACCATGAAGAACAGATAGGGCACCAGGAACGCTCATATAGAGGACAGAGAGACATAATGCTACATTAAGGCTTCATAACACATACATAGCATATTCATAACAATACATAATGCTATCACCATGAAGAATAGATAGGGCACTAGGAACGCTCCTACAGGGAATAGAGAGACACAGGACAGGATGACATGACATAGAACATACATAATGCCTTCATGACACATTCATAGCCTATCCATAGCGGCATCACCATGAAGAACAGGTAGGGCACCGGGAACGCTCATATAGAGGACAGAGAGAGTACCTACACAATGGCTTTATAACACAGTCATAACCTATACATAAGCAATTCACAAGCATGTACGCTCCTATACGGTAACAGAGATTTAAGGGCTTCATAACACAGGCATAGCCATACTTAGAGCATTCATAGTAACAGGAAGGGCACCAGGAAAGCTCCTATACGACAACAGAGATATAAGGGCTTCATAACACAGGCATAACCATACTTAGAGCATTCATAGTAACAGGAAGGGCACCAGGAACGCTCCTATACGACAACAGAGATATAAGGGCTTCATAACACAGGCATAGCCATACTTAGAGCATTCATAGTAACAGGAAGGGCACCAGGCACGCTCCTATACGACAACAGAGATATAAGGGCTTCATAACACAGGCATAACCATACTTAGAGCATTCATAGTAACAGGAAGGGCACCAGGAAGGCTGATTTTGGCGGCAGAGAGACAGGACAGGATGAATGACATAGTCTTGCCCGGCCGTCCTTTCCTTTCTGATCTAGTTGAGCCTGAGAGTCTGAGGCTAGACATGACAATACATGACAATAATGGTAGAGACATCTCATATAAAGGGAACCTACATAAGGGCTTCATTAAACATTCATTACCATGCATAGCACATTCATTACCATGCATAGTACATTCATAACCATGCATAGCACATTCATAACCATGCATAGCACATTCATAACCATGCATAGCACATTCATAACCACGCATAGCACATTCATTACCATGCATAGCACATTCATAACCATGCATAGCACATTCATAACCACGCATAGCACATTCATTACCATGCATAGCACATTCATAACCATGCATAGCACATTCATTATCATGCATAGCACATTCATTACCATGCATAGCACATTCATTACCATGCATAGCACATTCATAACCATGCATAGCACATTCATAACCATGCATAGCACATTCATTACCATGCATAGCACATTCATTACCATGCATAGCACATTCATAACCATGCATAGCACATTCATTACCATGCATAGCACATTCATTACCATGCATAGCACATTCATTACCATGCATAGCACATTCATTACCATGCATAGCACATTCATAACCATGCATAGCATTCATAACCATGCATAGCACATTCATAACCATGCATAGCACATTCATTACCATGCATAGCACATTCATTACCATGCATAGCACATTCATAACCATGCATAGCACATTCATAACCATGCATAGCACATTCATAACCATGCATAGCACATTCATTACCATGCATAGCACATTCATTACCATGCATAGCACATTCATTACCATGCATAGCACATTCATAACCATGCATAGCACATTCATAACCATGCATAGCACATTCATAACCATGCATAGCACATTCATTACCATGCATAGCACATTCATTACCATGCATAGCACATTCATTACCATGCATAGCACATTCATAACCATGCATAGCACATTCATAACCATGCATAGCACATTCATAACCATGCATAGCACATTCATAACCATGCATAGCACATTCATAACCATGCATAGCACATTCATAACCATGCATAGCACATTCATTACCATGCATAGCACATTCATAACCATGCATAGCACATTCATAACCATACATAGCACATTCATAACCATGCATAGCACATTCATAACCATGCATAGCACATTCATTACCATGCATAGCACATTCATAACCATGCATAGCACATTCATTACCATGCATAGCACATTCATAACCATGCATTCATAACCATGCATAGCACATTCATTACCATGCGTGATGAAATGCATAGAACATTCATAACCATGCATAAATTCATTCCATGCAAAATAATTAAAATGCATAGAATTCAAACCATGCATAGCACATATTTCACCATGCATAGCATTCATAACCATGCATAGTTATTTCATAGCACATTCATAACCATGCATAGCACATTCATTACCATGCATAGCACATTCATAACCATGCATAGCACATTCATTACCATGCGTGATGAAATTGAATTGAAATTGAATCGAACCGGAAAACATTCTGCAAAATAATTAAAATGGGAAGAACAAAATGCTATAAGGTTATTTCACCAACTCAGTTAACATTCTAACTGTAGAAGGTGTAACTAATTGCTATAAGGTTATTTCACCAACTCAGTTAACATTCTAACTGTAGAAGGTGTAACTAATTGCTATAAGGTTATTTCACCAACTCAGTTAACATTCTAACTGTAGAAGGTGTAACTAATTGCTATAAGGTTATTTCACCAACTCAGTTAACATTCTAACTGTAGAAGGTGTAACTAATTGCTATAAGGTTATTTCACCAACTCAGTTAACATTCTAACTGTAGAAGGTGTAACTAATTGTTGTAGATAATCAGCAGTTTGATCAGCCGAGGAGATTCTCTTTTATCTTTAAAGGGTAAGGCCTCACACTCACCCCATCATCCCTCCCGCCTGCTCAAACACACATAGATAAGGATTCATATCTCTCTCTCTCTCTCTCTCTTCCTTCCTCTCACTCACTCACTCACTCACTCACTCTTTCTCTCTCTCTCTCTCACTCACTCACTCACTCACTCACTCACTCACTCACTCACTCACTCACTCACTCACTCACTCACTCACTCACTCACTCACTCACTCTCTCTCTCTCTCTCTCTCTCTCTCTCTCTCTCTCTCTCTCTCTCTCTCTCTTTCTCCCTCCCTCCTTCTCACCTCCTCTGTTCTTATAGCAGAGATAGGGGAACCTCCACACACTCCCTCCTTCTCACCTCCTCTGTTCTTATAGCAGAGATAGGGGAACCTCCACACACTCCCTCCCTCCCTCCTTCTCACCTCCTCCGTTCTTATAGCAGAGATAGGGGAACCTCCACTCCCTCCCTCCCTCCCTCCTTCTCACCTCCTCCGTTCTTATAGCAGAGATAGGGGAACCTCCACACGTTGGCCAGGTCCACAGCGAACCCTATCACCGACAGGAGAAAGTCGATCTTCTTCCCCCAGGTCTCCCTCTCTTCTCCGGGGACAGGGGTGTGTCCGTGACTGGGGCCCAGAGCAAGGCCGTGGCCGTGGGGGTGCCCAGCGGGGCTGACCAACGTGGAGGTGGTGAACTGGACGCCGTTGTGCTCCTTCACCAGAATCAGCTCCACCTAATATATCAGAACAGATGTCATGTAGCTCTGTCACTGTTACCTACAACCACTCCACCTAATATATCAGACTCTATGTCATGTAGCTCTGTCACTGTTACCTACAACCACTCCACCTAATATATCAGACTCTATGTCATGTAGCTCTGTCACTGTTACCTACAACCACTCCACCTAATATATCAGACTCTATGTCATGTAGCTCTGTCACTGTTACCTACAACCACTCCACCTAATATATCAGACTCTATGTCATGTAGCTCTGTCACTGTTACCTACAACCACTCCACCTAATATATCAGACTCTATGTCATGTAGCTCTGTCACTGTTACCTACAACCACTCCACCTAATATATCAGACTCTATGTCATGTAGCTCTGTCACTGTTACCTACAACCACTCCACCTAATATATCAGACTCTATGTCATGTAGCTCTGTCACTGTTACCTACAACCACTCAGACTCACCTAATATATCAGACTCTATCAGACTCTATGTCATGTAGCTCTGTCACTGTTACCTACAACCACTCCACCTAATATATCAGACTCTATGTCATGTAGCTCTGTCACTGTTACCTACAACCACTCCACCTAATATATCAGACTCTATGTCATGTAGCTCTGTCACTGTTACCTACAACCACTCCACCTAATATATCAGACTCTATGTCATGTAGCTCTGTCACTGTTACCTACAACCACTCCACCTAATATATCAGACTCTATGTCATGTCTAGCTGTAGCTCTGTCACTGTTACCTACAACCACTCCACCTAATATATCATGTAGCTCTGTCACTGTTACCTACAACCACTCCACCTAATATGTCATGTAGCTCTGTCACTGTTACCTACAACCACTCCACCTAATATATCAGACTCTATGTCATGTAGCTCTGTCACTGTTACCTACAACCACTCCACCTAATATATCAGACTCTATGTCATGTAGCTCTGTCACTGTTACCTACAACCACTCCACCTAATATATCAGACTCTATGTCATGTAGCTCTGTCACTGTTACCTACAACCACTCCACCTAATATATCAGACTCTATGTCATGTAGCTCTGTCACTGTTACCTACAACCACTCCACCTAATATATCAGACTCTATGTCATGTAGCTCTGTCACTGTTACCTACAACCACTCCACCTAATATATCAGACTCTATGTCATGTAGCTCTGTCACTGTTACCTACAACCACTCCACCTAATATATCAGACTCTATGTCATGTCTGTCACTGTAGCTCTGTCACTCTGTCACTGTTACCTACAACCACTCCACCTAATATATCAGACTCTATGTCATGTAGCTCTGTCACTGTTACCTACAACCACTCCACCTAATATATCAGACTCTATGTCTATGTCATGTAGCTCTGTCACTGTTACCTACAACCACTCCACCTAATATATCAGACTCTATGTCATGTAGCTCTGTCACTGTTACCTACAACCACTCCACCTAATATATCAGACTCTATGTCATGTAGCTCTGTCACTGTTACCTACAACCACTCCACCTAATATATCAGACTCTATGTCATGTCAGCTCTGTCACTGTTACCTACAACCACTCCACCTAATATATCAGACTCTATGTCATGTAGCTGTCACTGTTACCTACAACCACTCCACCTAATATATCAGACTCTATGTCATGTAGCTCTGTCACTGTTACCTACAACCACTCCACCTAATATATCAGACTCTATGTCATGTAGCTCTGTCACTGTTACCTACAACCACTCCACCTAATATATCAGACTCTATGTCATGTAGCTCTGTCACTGTTACCTACAACCACTCCACCTAATATATCAGACTCTATGTCATGTAGCTCTGTCACTGTTACCTACAACCACTCCACCTAATATATCAGACTCTATGTCATGTAGCTCTGTCACTGTTACCACCTAAATATATCAGACTCTATGTCATGTAGCTCTGTCACTGTTACCTACAACCACTCCACCTAATATATCAGACTCTATGTCATGTAGCTCTGTCACTGTTACCTACAACCACTCCACCTAATATATCAGACTCACATGTAGCTCTGTCACTGTTACCTACAACCACTCCACTCTATGTCATGTAGCTCTGTCACTGTTACCTACAACCACTCCACCTAATATATCAGACTCTATGTCATGTAGCTCTGTCACTGTTACCTACAACCACTCCACCTAATATATCAGACTCTATGTCATGTAGCTCTGTCACTGTTACCTACAACCACTCCACCTAATATATCAGAATATACAGTATGTCATGTAGCTCTGTCACTGTTACCTACAACCACTCCACCTAATATATCAGAATATACAGTATGTCATGTAGCTCTGTCACTGTTACCTACAACCACTCCACCTAATATATCAGACTCAGTATGTCATGTAGCTCTGTCACTGTTACCTACAACCACTCCACCTAATATATCAGACTCTATGTCATGTAGCTCTGTCACTGTTACCTACAACCACTCCACCTAATATATCAGACTCTATGTCATGTAGCTCTGTCACTGTTACCTACAACCACTCCACCAGACTCTATGTCATGTAGCTCTGTCACTATATCAGACAACCACTCCACCTAATATATCAGACTCTATGTCATGTAGCTCTGTCACTGTTACCTACAACCACTCCACCTAATATATCAGACTCTATGTCATGTAGCTCTGTCACTGTTACCTACAACCACTCCACCTAATATATCAGACTCTATGTCATGTAGCTCTGTCACTGTTACCTACAACCACTCCACCTAATATATCAGACTCTATGTCATGTAGCTCTGTCACTGTTACCTACAACCACTCCACCTAATATATCAGACTCTATGTCATGTAGCTCTGTCACTGTCATCTACAACCACTTACCATGCCAGGAATATACAGTATGTCATGTAGCTCTGTCACTGTTACCTATAACCACTCCACCTAATATATCAGACTCTATGTCATGTAGCTCTGTCATGTAGCTCTGTCACTGTCAGACTACAACTCTGTCACTGTTACCTACAACCATACCTAATATATCAGACTCTATGTCATGTAGCTCTGTCACTGTTACCTACAACCACTCCACCTAATATATCAGACTCTATGTCATGTAGCTCTGTCACTGTTACCTACAACCACTCCACCTAATATATCAGACTCACTATGTCATGTCAGCTCTGTCACTGTTACCTACAAACCACTCCACCTAATATATCAGACTCTATGTCATGTAGCTCTGTCACTGTTACCTACAACCACTTCACCTAATATATCAGACTCTATGTCATGTAGCTCTGTCACTGTCATCTAATATATCAACCACATGTACCACTGCCTAGGAATATAATATATCAGACTATGTCATGTAGCTATGTCACTGTATATCAGATCTATAAACCACCTTATATCCACTGTCATGGCTCTGTCAATATACAGACTCTATGTCATATGTCACTGTTACCTACAACCACTCCACCTAATATATCAGACTCTATGTCATGTAGCTATGTCACTGTCATCTACAACCACTTACCGTGCCAGGAATATACAGTATGTCATGTAGCTATGTCACTGTCATCTACAACCACTTACCATGCCAGGAATATACAGTATGTCATGTAGCTCTGTCACTGTCATCTATAACCACTTACCGTGCCAGGAATATACAGTATGTCATGTAGCTATGTCACTGTCATCTATAACCACTTACCATGCCAGGAATATACAGTATGTCATGTAGCTCTGTCACTGTCATCTATAACCACTTACCATGCCAGGAATATACAGTATGTCATGTAGCTATGTCACTGTCATCTATAACCACTTACCGTGCCAGGAATATACAGTATGTCATGTAGCTATGTCACTGTCATCTATGTCACTGTCATCCACCTAATATAAGTATGTCATGTAGCTATGTCACTGTCATCTATAACCACTTACCGTGCCAGGAATATACAGTATGTCATGTAGCTATGTCACTGTCATCTATAACCACTTACCGTGCCAGGAATATACAGTATGTCATGTAGCTATGTCACTGTCATCTATAACCACTTACCGTGCCAGGAATATACAGTATGTCATGTAGCTATGTCACTGTCATCTATAACCACTTACCATGCCAGGAATATACAGTATGTCATGTAGCTATGTCACTGTTACCTATGTCACCTAATATATCAGACTCTATGTCATCTATAACCTACTTACCACTGCCAGGAATATACAGTATGTCATGTAGCTATGTCACTGTCATCTATAACCAGACTTATGTCCGTGCCAGGAATATACAGTATGTCATGTCATGTCACTGTTATCTATAACCACTATGTCACTGTTGGGGGCCCATCTATAACCACTTACCATGCCAGGAATATACAGTATGTCATGTAGCTATGTCACTGTCATCTATAACCACTTACCATGCCAGGAATATACAGTATGTCATGTAGCTCTGTCACTGTCATCTATAACCACCCCTATGACCAGGAATATACATGTCATGGGACCACTATGACCACTATATACAGGGAATATCCATGTGGACCCTCCTATGACCACTATATACTGTAGGGAATAGGGCTCATGTGGACCCTCCTATGACCACTATATACTGTAGGGAATAGGACTCATGTGGACCCTCCTATGACCACTATATACTGTAGGGAATAGGGCTCCATGTGGACCCTCCTATGACCACTATATACTGTAGGGAATAGGGCTCCATGTGTGGACCCTCCTATGACCACTATATACTGTAGGGAATAGGGCTCCATGTGGACCCTCCTATGACCACTATATACTGTAGGGAATAGGGCTCCATGTGGACCCTCCTATGACCACTATATACTGTAGGGAATAGGGCTCCATGTGGACCCTCCTATGACCACTATATACTGTAGGGAATAGGGCTCCATGGGACCCTCCTATGACCACTATATACTGTAGGGAATAGGGCTCCATGTGGACCCTCCTATGACCACTATATACTGTAGGGAATAGGGCTCCATGTGGACCCTCCTATGACCACTATATACTGTAGGGAATAGGGCTCCATGTGGACCCTCCTATGACCACTATATACTGTAGGGAATAGGGCTCCATGTGGACCCTCCTATGACCACTATATACTGTAGGGAATAGGGCTCCATGTGGACCCTCCTATGACCACTATATACTGTAGGGAATAGGGCTCCATGTGGACCCTCCTATGACCACTATATACTGTACCACTATATAATAGGGGGCTCCGTGTGGACCCTCCTATGACCACTATATACTGTAGGGAATAGGGCTCCATGTGGACCCTCCTATGACCACTATATACTGTAGGGAATAGGGCTCCGTGTGGACCCTCCTATGACCACTATATACTGTATACTGTAGGGAATAGGGCTCCGTGTGGACCCTCCTATGACCACTATATACTGTATACTGTAGGGAATAGGGCTCCGTGTGGACCCTCCTATGACCACTATATACTGTAGGGAATAGGGCTCCGTGTGGACCCTCCTATGACCACTATATACTGTAGGGAATAGGGCTCCATGTGGACCCTCCTATGACCACTATATACTGTAGGGAATAGGGCTCCATGTGGACCCTCCTATGACCACTATATACTGTAGGGAATAGGGCTCCATGTGGACCCTCCTATGACCACTATATACTGTAGGGAATAGGGCTCCGTGTGGACCCTCCTATGACCACTAT
Organism: Oncorhynchus keta; assembly: GCF_023373465.1. Lineage (NCBI taxonomy): Eukaryota > Metazoa > Chordata > Actinopteri > Salmoniformes > Salmonidae > Oncorhynchus > Oncorhynchus keta. The sequence goes on along the minus strand of NW_026290877.1, from coordinate 109,477 downwards.
ATACTGTATACTGTAGGGAATAGGGCTCCATGTGGACCCTCCTATGACCACTATATACTGTAGGGAATAGGGCTCCATGTGGACCCTCCTATGACCACTATATACTGTAGGGAATAGGGCTCCATGTGGACCCTCCTATGACCACTATATACTGTAGGGAATAGGGCTCCGTGTGGACCCTCCTATGACCACTATATACTGTAGGGAATAGGGCTCCATGTGGACCCTCCTATGACCACTATATACTGTAGGGAATAGGGCTCCGTGTGGACCCTCCTATGACCACTATATACTGTAGGGAATAGGGCTCCATGTGGACCCTCCTATGACCACTATATACTGTAGGGAATAGGGCTCCATGTGGACCCTCCTATGACCACTATATACTGTATACTGTAGGGAATAGGGCTCCATGTGGACCCTCCTATGACCACTATATACTGTAGGGAATAGGGCTCCATGTGGACCCTCCTATGACCACTATATACTGTAGGGAATAGGGCTCCATGTGGACCCTCCTATGACCACTATATACTGTAGGGAATAGGGCTCCATGTGGACCCTCCTATGACCACTATATACTGTAGGGAATAGGGCTCCATGTGGACCCTCCTATGACCACTATATACTGTAGGGAATAGGGCTCCGTGTGGACCCTCCTATGACCACTATATACTGTAGGGAATAGGGCTCCATGTGGACCCTCCTATGACCACTATATACTGTAGGGAATAGGGCTCCATGTGGACCCTCCTATGACCACTATATACTGTAGGGAATAGGGCTCCGTGTGGACCCTCCTATGACCACTATATACTGTAGGGAATAGGGCTCCGTGTGGACCCTCCTATGACCACTATATACTGTAGGGAATAGGGCTCCATGTGGACCCTCCTATGACCACTATATACTGTAGGGAATAGGGCTCCGTGTGGACCCTCCTATGACCACTATATACTGTAGGGAATAGGGCTCCGTGTGGACCCTCCTATGACCACTATATACTGTATACTGTAGGTAATAGGGCTCTGTGTGGGATATAGCCTCTGTCTCCCACCTCCTTGGGGCCCATGGTGTTGGAGGGAGAGGGGGCGGAGGAAGGCTGCTTGGCCGAGGCGGGTGCCACCACCGAACACATCTGACCCACTGGCGATCTGGCTTTCATCACGGGCTGCTCCATGGCTGCAGAGGGACTCAGCTACGGACACAGACAGACCTTAGACACGCCTAGGAGGGGAACCCCGAGATACATTACAGATATACAACCAGCCTCAGTCTCAATCCTACACCTTATAGGAGAGAGAGGGAGGTGGTCTGAGTTCAGCACAACGTTGCAAAGTGCTTTGAAACGTGTTGCAACAGAATGTGAAAAATACTTGTTTCTTATTGGCCCAGTACAGGTAGTCCCTCCCCATCCAGCCACGTTGTGAGCCTACTGAACACGCACCCTGTTTCTTATTGGCCCAGTACAGGTAGTCCCTCCCCATCCAGCCACGTTGTGAGCCTACTGAACACGCACCCTGTTTCTTATTGGCCCAGTACAGGTAGTCCCTCCCCATCCAGCCACGTTGTGAGCCTACTGAACACGCACCCTGTTTCTTATTGGCCCAGTACAGGTAGTCCCTCCCCATCCAGCCACATTGTGAGCCTACTGAACACGCCCCTGTTTCTTATTGGCCCAGTACAGGTAGTCCCTCCCCATCCAGCCACGTTGTGAGCCTACTGAACACGCCCCTGTTTCTTACTGGCCCAGTACAGGTAGTCCCTCCCCATCCAGCCACGTTGTGAGCCTACTGAACACGCCCCTGTTTCTTATTGGCCCAGTACAGGTAGTCCCTCCCCATCCAGCCACGTTGTGAGCCTACTGAACACGCACCCTGTTTCTTATTGGCCCAGTACAGGTAGTCCCTCCCCATCCAGCCACATTGTGAGCCTACTGAACACGCCCCTGTTTCTTATTGGCCCAGTACAGGTAGT
>NW_026290877.1:40000-102500 GCF_023373465.1 Oncorhynchus keta | reverse complement strand
ACTAAATGATTACTGCAGGTTCCTTCTAGACAACTAAATGATTACTGGATTACTGCAGGTTCCTTCTAGACAACTAAATGATTCCTTCTAGACAACTAAATGATTACTGCAGGTTCCTTCTAGACAACTAAATGATTACTGCAGGTTCCTTCTAGACAACTAAATGATTACTGCAGGTTCCTTCTAGACAACTAAATGATTACTGCAGGTTCCTTCTAGACAACTAAATGATTACTGCAGGTTCCTTCTAGACAACTAAATGATTACTGCAGGTTCCTTCTAGACAACTAAATGATTACTGCAGGTTCCTTCTAGACAACTAAATGATTACTGCAGGTTCCTTCTAGACAACTAAATGATTACTGATTACAGGTTCCTTCTAGACAACTAAATGATTACTGCAGGTTCCTTCTAGACAACTAAATGATTACTGCAGGTTCCTTCTAGACAACTAAATGATTACTGCAGGTTCCTTCTAGACAACTAAATGATTACTGCAGGTTCCTTCTAGACAACTAAATGATTACTGCAGGTTCCTTCTAGACAACTAAATGATTACTGCAGGTTCCTTCTAGACAACTAAATGATTACTGCAGGTTCCTTCTAGACAACTAAATGATTACTGCAGGTTCCTTCTAGACAACTAAATGATTACTGCAGGTTCCTTCTAGACAACTAAATGATTACTGCAGGTTCCTTCTAGACAACTAAATGATTACTGCAGGTTCCTTCTAGACAACTAAATGATTACTGCAGGTTCCTTCTGACAACTAAATGATTCCTTCTATAAATACTGCAGGTTCCTTCTGAACAACTAAATGTTTACTGCAGGTTCCTTCTAGACAACTAAATGATTACTGCAGGTTCCTTCTAGACAACTAAATGATTACTGCAGGTTCCTTCTAGACAACTAAATGATTACTGCAGGTTACTTCTAGACAACTAAATGATTACTGCAGGTTCCTTCTAGACAACTAAATGATTACTGCAGGTTCCTTCTAGACAACTAAATTATTACTGCAGGTTCCTTCTGAACAACTAAATGATTACTGCAGGTTCCTTCTAGACAACTAAATGATTACTGCAGGTTCCTTCTAGACAACTAAATTATTACTGCAGGTTCCTTCTGAACAACTAAATGATTACTGCAGGTTCCTTCTAGACAACTAAATGATTACTGGAGGTTCCTTCTGAACAACTAAAACAATATGAACTAATTAAAGATCATATGAACATAAAGTTAATGTCTCAGTAGAATAAATGTATTGTTTTTCTGACGTTTAGGGAGATGTTATTGTCCTGGCACCACAAGGTAGCCTAGTGGTTAGAGCGTTGGACTAGCAACCGAAAGGTTGCAAGTTCGAATCCCTGAGCTGACAAGGTACAAATCTGTCGTTCTGCCCCTGAACAGGCAGTTAGTTACCTCACTGTTCCTTGGCCGTCATTGAAAATAAGAATTTGTTCTTAACTGACTTACCTAATTAAATTAAATAAAAAAATAAATAAAAATAAATACAAGTTCACTTACAGTACTTCCTCCGTACCGGATGACTCGACATTATTGGTTATCATGCTTTTACACCCGTGATGTCTTCAGAAAACTTGATAATGAAGTTGGTGTTGTGCAAAGCTACGCAGGTGAACAGGAAGTACAGCCGAGGACTGAGGACACAGCCCTGGGGGACCCCTGTGTTGAGTCAGTGTGTGTGGGTGAACAGGGAGTACAGCAGAGGACTGAGGACACAGCCCTGGGGGGCCCCTGTGTTAAGAGTCAGTTTGTGGGTAAACAGGGAGTACAGCAGAGGACTGAGGACACAGCCCTGGGGGACCCCTGTGTTAAGAGTCAGTTTGTGGTTGAACTGGGAGTACAGCAGAGGACTGAGGACACAGCCCTGGGGGACCCCTGTGTTAAGAGTCAGTTTGTGGTTGAACAGGGAGTACAGCAGAGGACTGAGGACACAGCCCTGGGGGACCCCTGTGTTAAGAATCAGTTTGTGGTTGAACAGGGAGTACAGCAGAGGACTGAGGACACAACCCTGGGGGACCCCTGTGTTGAGTCAGTGTGCGTGGGTGAACAGGGAGTACATCAGAGGGCTGAGGACACAGCCCTGGGGGACCCCTGTGTTGAGTCAGTGTGTGTGGGTGAACAGGGAGTATAGCAGAGGACTGAGGACACAGCCCTGGGATACCCCTGTGTTGAGTCAGTTTGTGGGTGAACAGGAAGTACAGCAGAGGGCTGAGGACACAGCCCTGGGGGGCCCTGTGTTAAGAGTCAGTTTGTGGTTGAACAGAGAGTACAGCAGAGGGCTGAGGACACAGCCCTGGGGGACCCCTGTGTTGAGTCAGTGTGTGTGGGTGAACAGGGAGTACAGCAGAGGGCTGAGGACACAGCCCTGGGGGACCCCTGTGTTAAGAGTCATTGTGGAGGAGGTGTTGTTGCCAATCCTCACAGCCTGTGGTCTGCCCGTCAGGAAGACCTACCCTGTCATGTCTCATCCTTTTACTGTAAGTCAGGAAGACCTCCCCTGTCATGTCTCATCCTTTTACTGTAAAGGCCGTCTGTCTTTCTATTCAGTGGATTTAAAAGCAAAGTCTACATTATAATAATGGAATTCTTCATTTGTCTTTAATGGAGTATTTTATGAATTATGTGACCTACTTCAAACTTTTTCAAAATTATCTGCTGTCCTCTCAAGACCGTCCTCTCAATACTATCCTCTCAATACCGTCCTCTCAATACTGTCCTCTCAATACCGTCCTCTCAAGACCTTCCTCGCATGACCGTCCTCTCAATACCATCCTCTCATGGTTGTCCTCTCAATACCGTCCTCTCAATACCGTCCTCTCAGGACCGTCCTCTCAAGACCTTCTCATGACCGTTCTCTCAATACCGTCCTCTCAAGACCGTCCTCTCAATACCGTCCTCTCAATACCGTCCTCTCAATACGTCCTCTCAAGACCGTTCCTCTCAATACGTCCTCTCAAGACAGACCGTTCCTCTCAATACCGTCCTCTCAAGACCTTCCTCGCATGACCGTCCTCTCAATACCATCCTCTCATGGTTGTCCTCTCAATACCGTCCTCTCAATACCGTCCTCTCAAGACCTTCTTCTCATGACCGTCCTCTCAATACCGTCCTCTCAATACCGTCCTCGCATGACCGTCCTCTCATGGTTGTCCTCTCATTGTTGTGCTCTCATGACTGTCCTCTCATTGTTGTGCTCTCATGACCGTTCCTCTCAAGACTGTCCTCTCATTGTTGTGCTCTCAAGACTGTCCTCTCATTGTTGTGCTCTCATGACCGTTCCTCTCAAGACTGTCCTCTCATTGTTGTGCTCTCAAGACTGTCCTCTCATTGTTGTGCTCTCAAGACTGTCCTCTCATTGTTGTGCTCTCATGACCGTTCCTCTCAAGACTGTCCTCTCATTGTTGTGCTCTCATGACCGTTCCTCTCAAGACTGTCCTCTCATTGTTGTGCTCTCATGACCGTTCCTCTCAAGACTGTCCTCTCATTGTTGTGCTCTCATGACCGTTCCTCTCAAGACTGTCCTCTCATTGTTGTGCTCTCATGACCGTTCCTCTCAAGACTGTCCTCTCATTGTTGTGCTCTCAAGACTGTCCTCTCATTGTTGTGCTCTCAAGACTGTCCTCTCATTGTTGTGCTCTCATGACCGTTCCTCTCAAGACTGTCTTCTCATTGTTGTGCTCTCAAGACTGTCCTCTCATTGTTGTGCTCTCAAGACTGTCCTCTCATTGTTGTGCTCTCAAGACTGTCCTCTCATTGTTGTGCTCTCATGACTGTCCTCTCATTGTTGTGCTCTCAAGACTGTCCTCTCATTGTTGTGCTCTCATGACCGTTCCTCTCAAGACTGTCCTCTCATTGTTGTGCTCTCAAGACTGTCCTCTCATTGTTGTGCTCTCAAGACTGTCCTCTCATTGTTGTGCTCTCAAGACTGTCCTCTCATTGTTGTGCTCTCAAGACTGTCCTCTCATTGTTGTGCTCTCATGACCGTTCCTCTCAAGACTGTCTTCTCATTGTTGTGCTCTCAAGACTGTCCTCTCATTGTTGTGCTCTCAAGACTGTCCTCTCATTGTTGTGCTCTCAAGACTGTCCTCTCATTGTTGTGCTCTCATGATTGTCCTCTCATTGTTGTGCTCTCATGACCGTCCTCTCATGAGTAGCACCATCTCTCATGACCGTCCTCTCATGAGTAGCACCATCTCTCATGACCGTCCTCTCATGAGTAGCACCATCTCTCATGACCGTTCCTCTCATGAGTAGCACCATCTCTCATGACCGTCCTCTCATGAGTAGCACCATCTCTCATGACCGTTCCTCTCATGAGTAGCACCATCTCTCATGACCGTCCTCTCATGAGTAGCACCATCTCTCTCACTCTTTGGAAAATGGTTCCAAAAGGGACCTTTGTCTCCATAGGAGAACCCTTCTTGTTTCCAGATAGAACTGTAGAACCTTCTGTAGTAAGGGGAACCCAGAAGGGGTCTAACCTGGAAACAAAAAGGGTTCTTTGGCTGTCTCCATAGGAGAACCCTTCTTGTTTCCAGATAGAACTGTAGAACCTTCTGTAGTAAGGGGAACCCAGAAGGGGTCTAACCTGGAAACAAAAAGGGTTCTTTGGCTGTCTCCATAGGAGAACCCTTCTTGTTTCCAGATAGAACTGTAGAACCTTCTGTAGTAGGGGAACCCAGAAGGGGTCTAACCTGGAAACAAAAAGGGTTCTCCTATGGGGACAGTCGAAGAAACCTATGAGGTTCTAGATAGCGCATGTTTTTCTATGACATCACTCTCCAGTCACCTCACACCCCACTCTGTGTTAGTTCCCACGTGTCATTAGGGAAGTAGAGCTATATGATTGGATAGATGTTGTATGACCTCATCAATCAAAACACCACATCCAATCACAAAGTGTTTCATATTAAGCTATATGATTGGATAGATGTGGTATGACCTCATCAATCAAAACACCACATCTAATCACAAAGTGTTTCATATTAAGCTATATGATTGGATAGATGTTGTATGACCTCATCAATCAACACACCACATCCAATCACAAAGGGTTTCATATTAAGCTATATGATTGGATAGATGTTGTACGACCTCATCAATCAAAACACCACATCCAATCACAAAGTGTTTCATATTAAGCTATATGATTGGATAGATGTGGTATGACCTCATCAATCAAAACACCACATCCAATCACAAAGGGTTTCATATTGAGCTATATGATTGGATAGATGTTGTACGACCTCATCAATCAACACACCACATCCAATCACAAACGGTTTCCTATTGAGCTATATGATTGGATAGATGTTGTATGACCTGATCAATCAACACACCACATCCAATCACAAATGGTTTCCTATTGAGCTATATGATTGGATAGATGTGGTATGACCTCATCAATCAACACACCACATCCAATCACACATGGTTTCCTATTGAGCTATATGATTGGATAGATGTAGTATGACCTCATCAATCAACACACCACATCCAATCACAAACGGTTTCCTATTGAGCTATATGATTGGATAGATGTGGTATGACCAGATCAATCAACACACCACATCCAATCACAAAGGGTTTCATATTGAGCTATATGATCGGATAGATGTGGTATGACCTCATCAATCAACACACCACATCCAATCACAAACGGTTTCCTATTGAGCTATATGATTGGATAGATGTGGTATGACCTGTAAGACAGGAACAGGAACAGGCTCGGGCAGAACAGTAATCCAGTGGGCTGTTTCCCTGTGTGCATCCCAAATGGCACCCTATTCCCTACATAGTGCACTACTTTAGACCAGGGGAGGCACCCTATTCCCTACATAGTGCACTACTTTAGACCAATTGAGATGCAGCCCACTGTCTCCGTAACACAACAGCTGTGGTCTCAGAGGACTGAGATGAAGATCCTGTCCCAACGTGATACATAACTATTACCATCTCATCATGCTACCTACAGACAGGTTCCATGTTCCAAACAGCACCCGATTCCCTACGTAGTGCACTACTTGAGACCAGAGCCCTATGGGAAATAGTGTGTGGGGGGGGGCATTTGTGACACAACCTGATGGACGGGTCCATTCTGTATCGTGCCGTCGCTGATGGGATCTCTCTAGGCAACAACAGGGACGCAGGGAAACGAGGGCCAGAGGTCCATTTATCCAGTTGCTGTTTACCACGAACACTGCAAATGTTCTCCATGAGGAAGACATAGAAAACCTGGGATGATTATGTTGTGGCGTAGCTTAGCATATATTCTATGGTTGTTGTTGACAGGGGTGTGTGTGGGGGTGGGTGTTCGTGTGTGTGTGTGTGTGTGTGTGTGTGTGTGTGTGTGTGTGTGTGTGTGTGTGTGTGTGTGTGTGTGTGTGTGTGTGTGTGTGTGTGTGTGTGTGTGTGTTTGCGACAGCTTGACATGCAGGGAAACAATGATTACATTCTTTCTCCATGGAGTCATGGCTAAATCCAGTGGTCCCAGACGATGCTGGAGGTGCCTCTATTGTCCGAGTCTCTGACTGACTGCTCCTGACCTTGTTTCTCTACAGAAACATATACATGAATAAGACTTGGCTGAGAAATTAAACGAGACATTTTAACAAGAGTAACTCCACGCCATTGGTCTTTCACAAAAAAAAATCCTAAATTAAGTATCTAGGGTTTGTCAATTCTTCAAGTAAAATCTATGCCATACAGTTAGTCAGTACTGCAGGATACGTTTACTGCCTGGACTGAAGATGTAAATACTACTGTAGATAGTGTATAATGATGTGCATCTGCTGCTGGACTGTCAAAGTACCTTACAGTAGTGAATTATACTCTAATTCACAGTAAATTACAGTAGTGAATTATATTATCATTCCCAGTAAATTACAGTAGTGAATTATATTATAATTCACAATAAATTACAGTAGTGAATTATATTATAATTCACAGTAAATTACAGTAGTGAATTATATTATAATTCCCAGTAAATTATAGTAGTGAATTATATTATAATTCCCAGTAAATTACAGAAGTGAATTATATCATAATTCATGGTAAATTACAGTAGTGAATTATATTATTATTCCCAGTAAATTACAGTAGTGAATTATATTATAATTCCCAGTAAATTACAGTAGTGAATTATATTATTATTCCCAGTAAATTACAGTAGTGAATTAAATTATAAATCACAGTAAATTACAGTAGTGAATTATATTATAATAGAGCGAACGGTAAAAAGATGGCCTCCCGAGGGAGGCAGTGGTCTAAGGCACTGCATCTCAGTACTAGCTGTGCCACTAGAGATTCTGGGTTCGAGTCCAGGCTCTGTAGCAGCCGGCCGCGACCGGGAAACCCATGGGGCGGCACACAATTGGCCCAGCGCAACGCCATCTGGGTTAGGGGAGTGTAACGACGTTCGTCTGTTGAAGAAAGAGAGTCGGACCGAAATGCAGCGTGTTGGTTACTCATGACTTTAATGAAAGAAACGCGTACATGAAGTAACTGATACTAAATACAAAAACGTGAAACTATTACAGCCTATCTTGTGACCACAACACAGAGTTAGGAACAATCACCCACGAAATACAAAGCGAAACTATGGCTCCCTAAATACAACCCAGAGTTACCCAGAATTATTATTAAATACGGTTCCCAATCAGAGACAACGAGGATCACCTGACTCAGATTGAGAATCGCCTCAGGCAGCCAAGCCTATACAACACCCCTAATTAGCCGCGATCCCAAATACTACAAACCCCAATACGAAAAACAACATATAAACCCATGTCACACCCTGGCCTACCCAAACATATAACAAAAACACAAAATACAATGACCAAGGCGTGACAGGGAGGGTTTGGCCGGCAGAAGAATCAGGTTGGGTCGGGTTTCAGAGGACGCACGACTCTCCATCTTCGCCTCTCCTGAGTCCGTACGGGAGTTGCGGCGATGAGACAAGACTGTAACTACCAATTGGATACCCCGAAAAAGGGATAATATATATATATATATATATATATTTTTTTTTTTTAAGTGTAAAAAACCTCGGTCCAGTAAGTGTTCCCATTGAGATGACGTTTCCTCTCCCACCATGAGAACGCCGGGACATGAATCAGGTTACACATTATGAAAGCTAGTGGTTTTCTCCCAGCTTCTGTTTTCAGCCAAACAGCACCAAGCTATGTATTTTCTCTGAGATCTAATGCTACTTGGGTAAGTCTCAAATGGCATCCTATTTTCTAGTGCACTATATAGGGAATGGAGGCTGCTGTGCCCGCTCTAATACAATCCCACTCGGGCCCTGTAACAGCGGTGGCTACGGTGATGGATATTACGGAGTGAGTTGGCAGATATATTGAGGGTAACCATCGTTAAATAACTGTCTTAGCCGTTGAGTTACGGTTGTTGTACATAACCATGCTGAGGTTGCCTGTGGGCGTTTCTATGACACAGAGGGACAACACGGCAACAACACATCAACAAAACAAAGGAGTCAACAAAAAAACACGTCAATAACAACATGTCAATAACAACAACATGTCAATAACAACATGTCAATAACAACAACACGTCAATAACAACAACACGTCAATAACAACAACACGTCAATAACAACAACACGTCAATAACAACACGTCAATAACAACACGTCAATAACAACACGTCAATAACAACACGTCAATAACAACACGTCAATATCAACACGTCGACAACAACACGTCAATAACAACAACACGTCAATAACAACAACACGTCAATAACAACACGTCCTCAGCTGTTAGCATGTTGTCAATGGAGGACAACCTGCATCAGTAAATGAGTTGTGATCAATGGCTGACCAAATGAAGGGCGGTGTGTATATACAGTGGGGGGGAAAGTATTTAGTCAGCCACCAATTGTGCAAGTTCTCCCACTTACAAAGATGAGAGAGGCCTGTAATTTTCATCATAGGTACACTTCAACTATGACATTGTAGGATTTTTTATGAATTTATTTGCAAATGATGTTGGAAAATAAGTATTTGGTCACCTACAAACAAGCAAGATTTCTGGCTCTCACAGACCTGTAACTTCTTCTTTAAGAGGCTCCTCTGTCCTCCACTCATTACCTGTATTAATGGCACCTGTTTGAACTTGTTATCAGTTTAAAAGACACCTGTCCACAACCTCAAACAGTCACACTCCAAACTCCACTATGGCCAAGACAAAAGAGCTGTCAAAGGACACCAGAAACAAAATTGTAGACCTGCACCATGCTGGGAAGACTGAATCTGCAATAGGTAAGCAGCTTGGTTTGAAGAAATCAACTGTGGGAGCAATTATTAGGAAATGGAAGACATACAAGACCAATGATAATCTCCCTCGATCTGGGGCTCCACGCAAGATCTCACCCCGTGGGGTCAAAATGATCACAAGAACGGTGAGCAAAAATCCCAGAACCACACGGGGGGACCTAGTGAATGACCTGCAGAGAGCTGGGACCAAAGTAACAAAGCCTACCATCAGTAACACACTACGCCGCCAGGGACTCAAATCCTGCAGTGCAAGATGTGTCCCCCTGCTTAAGCCAGTACATGTCCAGGCCCCTCTGTAGTTTGCTAGAGAGCATTTGGATGATCCAGAAGAAGATTGGGAGAATGTCATATGGTCAGATGAAACCAAAATATAACTTTTTGGTAAAAACTCAACTCGTCGTGTTTGGAGGACAAAGAATGCTGAGTTGCATCCAAAGAACACCATACCTACTGTGAAGCATGGGGGTGGAAACATCATGCTTTGTGGCTGTTTTTCTGCAAAGGGACCAGGATGATTGATCCGTGTAAAGGAAAGAATGAATGGGGCCATGTATCGTGAGATTTTGAGTGTAAACCTCCTTCCATCAGCAAGGGCATTGAAGATGAAACGTGGCTGGGTCTTTCAGCATGACAAGGATCCCAAACACACCGCCCGGGCAACGAAGGAGTGGCTTCGTAAGAAGCATTTCAAGGTCCTGGAGTGGCCTAGCCAGTCTCCAGATATCAACCCCATAGAAAATCTTTGGAGGGAGTTGAAAGTCCGTGTCGCCCAGCAACAGCCCCAAAACATCACTGCTCTAGAGGAGAACTGCATGGAGGAATGGGCCAATATTGTGGAGACTTACAGAAAACGTTTGACCTCTGTCATTGCCAACAAAGGGTATATAACAAAGTATTGAGATAAACTTTTGTTATTGACCAAATACTTATTTTCCACCATCGTTTGCAAATAAATTCATAAAAAATTCTACAATGTGATTTTCTGGATTTTTTCTTCTCGTTTTGTCTGTCATAGTTGAAGTGTACCTATGATGAAAATTACAGGCCTCTCTCATCTTGTTAAGTGGGAGAACTTGCACAATTGGTGGCTGACTAAATACCTTTTTGCCCCACTGTATGTATATATATATTCGTCATCATGAACCGTTCTGGGCAGAGGTTGGGGAGCTCTGATTATGTTTAAAGAATATAACAATTCCTACATGTGTTCATTAACCAATTAAATTAAAATCACTCTGTCTGTTTCTAAGAATTTGTAAGATCCTTATTTGCATAAAATAGACAAGAGACCAGTCTATCAAAAGTTAGCCAATAGCATTTATTCTCGAGAGCGCTCCCCTTAATACCATGTACATTAGTTTACATACCTCACATTTCGTCATAAATGCCCCTCCTCTCAGATACAATGGCAATATAGTTCACAAGTCTTCTCACATTGTCTGCCACCTGTTAAACAATCTACTACCAGCCCCAGGTCTCTCCCCTCCCTGGGTAGAGACAGAATGTCCTGTAAGGAATGTCAGTATAGCCCCAGGTCTCTCCCCTCCCTGGGTGGGGACAGAATGTCCTGTAAGGAATGTCAGTATAGCCCCAGGTCTCTCCCCTCCCTGGGTGGGGACAGAATGTCCTGTAAGGAACACAGTATTCCAGCCGGTCTGTTGATAGCTCCATTTGTTTCTAACAAGGAACAGAAAGTCCTTGTTCTAACTCTTGACTAAAACTATGCACATTATATTCAGTATTATGATTATAATAACATTCATACATCCATACAGTAACATATTCTGTTTAATAATAGTTTTAAGTTAAATGTATACATCATTGAGTCATTATTCATTGAAATCCCATAAGAGATGAACAATAGGTTGATCTGAAATGACTGGGGTTTATGGCAGGGTGCTGTTGATCAGTTCCTCCAGACTGGACTCACGTTGGTCATCTGAAGTACATTTGTGCATCTTCACTAAAGTGTGTTACATTACAAACAGTAACATTTTAGATAACCCCCCCCCACCCCCTAACCTAATTCTCCTAACCTTTATTGTCAGCTCTTCTAATCAGCAACGTACATTCTCAATTAATTATTCTTTGTTGTTAAGATGCAACATGCAGCCTGGTCTCAGAGAAAGACGTTATAATACTATACATCATCTAAATTTATATGGTATTGTACAACCGCTATTCCATTCGTAACGTAACCTAACGTCACGTAATGTATCATACTAAATGAAGGGGGAAAAAAATGTGCGTACCAAATCCTACATATTGCCCTGAGGCCAGGTTGTTTCCTCAGGACACAATAATAAAAAAAAGGGATTTCCTTGTTATTGGATTTCAGTTCAACAGAGGAGAGCGGCCATTCAAGGTGGTAATGAACAGACACACACCACCCCCCCCTCTCTATCTGTGGTTAGTTGTGGCCTCAAGAGGGAGACAGAATCTGTGCCATTTGTCAACAACCGTTTTCAACCTCATAGAACACCAGTCTGCATAGAACCCGGTCTACATAGAACTCCAGACTACATAGAGCACCAGTCTACATAGAACACCAGTCTACATAGAACCCAGTCTACATAGAACACCAGTCTACATAGAACCCCAGTCTACATAGAACACCAGTCTACATGGAACCCAGTATACGTAGAACCCAGTCTACGTAGAACACCAGTCTACATAGAACACCAGTCTACGTAGAACACCAGTTTACATAGAACCCAGACTACATAGAAAACCAGTCTACATAGAACCCAGTCTACATAGAACCCAGTCTACATAGAGCACCAGTCTACATAGAGCACCAGTCTACATAGAACACCAGTCTACATAGAACCCCAGTCTACATAGAACCCCAGTCTACATAGAACCCAGTCTACATAGAACACCAGTCTACATAGAACCCCAGTCTACATAGAACCCAGTCTACATAGAACACCAGTCTACATAGAACACCAGTCTACATAGAACCCCAGTCTACATAGAACACCAGTCTACATAGAACACCAGTCTACATAGAACCCCAGTCTACATAGAACACCAGTCTACATAGAACACCAGTCTACATAGAACACCAGTCTACATAGAACACCAGTCTACATAGAACACCAGTCTACATAGAACACCAGTCTACATAGAACACCAGTCTACATAGAACCCAGTCTACATAGAACCCCAGTCTACATAGAACACCAGTCTATATACAACACCAGTCTACATAGAACACCAGTCTACATAGAACACCAGTCTACATAGAACCCAGTCTACATAGAACACCAGTCTACATAGAGCCCAGACTAACGGCGTTACATTAAGAAACACAGAATTAACATCAAGAACACAGAAACTTGGTGTTAATTGTTGTATTTATTTTTATATTAAAGAGTCACATTGACAAGTTATATCATCATAGCGTTCCCAAAAATACATTTCAAAGTATCTTGCAGTAAATGGCTGTTTAAGTACATTACAAATAAAAACTCAAGAGGAGAAAATAGAAACATGTAGAGAGAAAGAACTCAGCAAATTCAGCATGATCCTGGTCCACACAGCAAAACCATCAGAAAGCTAGCATGCTAGGTATCAGTCTAGAGGAACCATCAGAAAGCTAGCTAGCTAGCTATCAGTCTAGAGGAACCACCAGAAAGCCAGCTAGCTAGCTAGGTATCAGTCTAGAGGAACCATCAGAAAGCCAGCTAGCTAGCTAGGTATCAGTCTAGAGGAACCATCAGAAAGCCAGCTAGCTAGCTAGCTAGCTATCAGTCTAGAGGAACCATCAGAAAGCTAGATAGCTAGGTATCAGTCTAGAGGAACCATCAGAAAGCCAGCTAGCTAGCTATCAGTCTAGAGGAACCATCAGAAAGCCAGATAGCTAGGTATCAGTCTAGAGGAACCATCAGAAAGCCAGCTAGCTAGCTATCAGTCTAGAGGAACCATCAGAAAGCCAGCTAGCTAGCTAGGTATCAGTCTAGAGGAACCATCAGAAAGCCAGCTAGCTAGCTAGCTATCAGTCTAGAGGAACCATCAGAAAGCCAGCTAGCTAGCTATCAGTCTAGCCATCAGCCAGCTAGCTAGCTATCAGTCTAGAGGAACCATCAGAAAGCCAGCTAGCTAGCTAGCTATCAGTCTAGAGGAACCATCAGAAAGCCAGCTATCAGTATCAGTCTAGAGGAACCATCAGAAAGCTAGATAGCTAGGTATCAGTCTAGAGGAACTAGAGGAACCATCAGAAAGCCAGCTAGCTAGCTATCAGTCTAGAGGAACCATCAGAAAGCCAGCTAGCTAGCTATCAGTCTAGAGGAACCATCAGAAAGCCAGCTAGCTAGCTATCAGTCTAGAGGAACCATCAGAAAGCCAGCTAGCTAGCTATCAGTCTAGAGGAACCATCAGAAAGCCAGCTAGCTAGCTATCAGTCTAGAGGAACCATCAGAAAGCCAGCTAGCTAGCTAGGTATCAGTCGAGAGCATCACACATTAAACAGGTAGATGTTTCGTCTTCAGTTCAGTGTGGGACACAGAAGAAGCAGGCAGCAGTTGTAGTAGCGTAAATAAGATATCAGCTCTTACGGTTTGTCTTCAGAACCATTTTAAAAAACCGATAGAAACAGAACGATTCTTGTATGTTGTGAGATATTTAAAACAATAGACAGACAACATGATTAAATGAATTAATAGTACGAGAACTAGGTGGACCAACTTTTGTTTTAAACAACAACCTTTTTAGTCAGAGAGTCTTAATTTCACAGCTACCTAAATAATCCAAACGAGAAAAAAAACATCTGTGTTGACTATTCCTTGAATAAGCCAATCAGAAGCTTCCTCTTACCGGTCCGGTAAACAGTTACCAATCTTGTGTTAGAACACGTCAAAGATCCTGAGACGACACAGTTCTAGAAAACTGAGCTAAATATAGAACACAGATCTCTTTCTTTACAACAATAAAAAAAAAAAAATTGGGGGAGGTGAACTTGGGGATACAACCCCCCCCCACAACTGGAATTCCAGATCTTTATTAGTATGTGTTCCATTTAATTTAACAAATATGAAAAGATAATAGAAGCATGGTCACAGTAATATACCACCATGAAATGAGAAACAACAGACGTCACACATCTAAAGTGTAAACACAAATACATTATAGAAAACAAAACGGTATAAACATGTTGCCGTGGGAACAGATAAAGTCACTGTGGTGGTGAATTCTAGCAACAACAAAAGAGTCCCATTGTAAATGTGTGGATCCAGTCTTGCTAGGTTGGTGTGTTAAGTAGGCCTGTCATATAGCAGGGGATCTGCACCTCAAGGCTTAACACACAACAGCTATTGTTCAACCTGGTTACACGTTGACCAGGATGAAATCACAGCATGAAATAGAAGCACTAATTAACACAATATTGTTCTGGAAATCATGATTTAAAAGTACATTTTGTTATATATCAGTGATTTTAGTAGCTTTAAAAAATAAATAAAAAGATGACAGATTGTCTATACATTCTCTTTATATAATCATGAAAACCATAGCTAGATAAATAGATAGATTCAAGGCTAATTATTTTTATTTATTTTTTAAATATGCATTTTGGCATCTAAAGCATTCGATAATATTAAGAATAAGAACGACAAGTTATATTAACAATACATTTTGAGGCTGTTTGTGTACCACAACACAAATCTACTCCGTCCATTATAACAAAAGGAACCAGGACAGAGTTACTTTGAGCAACAGCACAAACCCACATGATAAAAACGTCACATTTCTTGCTCACGGCAGGCAGGGAAATTAAATACATTTTTAAAAAATCAAATCAAATTAAAAAATCATTGACGTATTACCAGAAATTCACAAAATGCCCGCATTTGGAATAAAAAATACAAAAAACATATTAATTTGATCTCTTCGAAAGGAGAAGAAGTTGAGAGACGGTGAATGATGTCATATATTGCTCCCATTGTAAAGCTCTCTTTGGGGGGGATGTTTATGTAAACGACAGACAGGGTATAAGGATGCGTTATAGAAACTACTTGTATTTAGAACCCGCTTTTAGATGGCAAACCCCTTCTCACCCATCCAATAGACCTCTATAGTAACATATACCTGTCCTATAGACCTCTATAGTAACATATACCTGTCCAATAGACCTCTATAGTAACATATACCTGTCCCATAGACCTCTATAGTAACATTCACCCATCCAATAGACCTCTATAGTAACATATACCTGTCCCATAGACCTCTATAGTAACATATACCTGTCCCATAGACCTCTATAGTAACATATACCTGTCCCATAGACCTCTATAGTAACATATACCTGTCCAATAGACCTCTATAGTAACATATACCTGTCCCATAGACCTCTATAGTAACATATACCTGTCCCATAGACCTCTATAGTAACATTCACCCATCCAATAGACCTCTATAGTAACATATACCTGTCCCATAGACCTCTATAGTAACATATACCTGTCCAATAGACCTCTATAGTAACAATCACCTGTCCCATAGACCTCTATAGTAACATTCACCCATCCAATAGACCTCTATAGTAACATTCACCCATCCAATAGACCTCTATAGTAACATTCAGGTGATTAACAGTGGATAGATCGACAGGCTAGGTCCCAGATGGCACCCTATTCTCTATATAGTGCACTACTTTAGATCAGGGCCCTATTCCCTATATAGAGCACTACTTTAGACCAGGGTCCTATATAGTACACTACTTTAGACCAGAGCCCTATTCCCTACATAGTACACTACTTTAGACCAGGGCCCTATGGACACAGTTTCATGTAACTGAGTTATTACTAATGAATAAAGACGTCGACTCAGGACAGGAACGTGAGATCAGTTATTTCCCTTTTTCAAATGTTCCCTCAATGTTTACGTCTATTTAAACAGGTTTACTGTCAGTTAAACAAACAAACAATGTAATCCAGCGAACATCTCATGTATTAAACTCAGATCTCATGTCTGAAGTCCTGGTCTTAGGAGAGACGGCCGTCTGCACTGACGACTAACGGCAACGCAGTCGCATTACATGACTTACACCCTGCTGGTTCTGTTTTCCCTTAAAGCCACACCTTAAATCTGACCCCTCTGATATATCAACCATAATCACATCTTAAATCTGACCCCTCTGATATCAACCATAATCACACCTTAAATCTGACCCCTCTGATATATCAACCATAATCACATCTTAAATCTGACCCCTCTGATATATCAACCATAATCACATCTTAAATCTGATATCAGCCATAATCACATCTTAAATCTGACCCCATCTGATATCAACCATAATCACACCTTAAATCTGACCCCTCTGATATATCAACCATAATCACATCTTAAATCTGACCCCTCTGATATATCAACCATAATCACATCTTAAATCTGACCCCTCTGATATCAACCATAATCACATCTTAAATCTGACCCCATCTGATATCAGCCATAATCACATCTTAAATCTGACCCCTCTGATATCAGCCATAATCACATCTTAAATCTGACCCCTCTGATATCAACCATAATCACACCTTAAATCTGACCCCTCTGATATCAACCATAATCACATCTTAAATCTGACCCCATCTGATATCAACCATAATCACATCTTAAATCTGACCCCTCTGATATCAACCATAATCACATCTTAAATCTGACCCCTCTGATATCAACCATAATCACATCTTAAATCTGACCCCTCTGATATATCAACCAAAATCACATCTTAAATCTGACCCCTCTGATATCAACCATAATCACATCTTAAATCTGACCCCTCTGATATCAAACATAATCACATCTTAAATCTGACCCCTCTGATATCAACCATAATCACATCTTAAATCTGACCCCTCTGATATCAACCATAATCACATCTTAAATCTGACCCCTCTGATATCAACCATAATCACATCTTAAATCTGACCCCTCTGATATCAACCATAATCACATCTTAAATCTGACCCCTCTGATATCAGCCATAATCACATCTTAAATCTGACCCCTCTGATATCAACCATAATCACATCTTAAATCTGACCCCTCTGATATCAACCATAATCACATCTTAAATCTGACCCCTCTGATATCAACCATAATCACATCTTAAATCTGACCCCTCTGATATCAACCATAATCACATCTTAAATCTGACCCCTCTGATATCAGCCATAATCACATCTTAAATCTGACCCTCTGATATCAACCATAATCACATCTTAAATCTGACCCCTCTGATATCAACCATAATCACATCTTAAATCTGACCCCTCTGATATCAGCCATAATCACATCTTAAATCTGACCCCTCTGATATCAGCCATAATCACATCTTAAATCTGACCCCTCTGATATCAACCATAATCACATCTTAAATCTGACCCCTCTGATATCAACCATAATCACATCTTAAATCTGACCCCTCTGATATCAACCATAATCACATCTTAAATCTGACCCCTCTGATATCAACCATAATCACATCTTAAATCTGACCCCTCTGATATCAACCATAATCACATCTTAAATCTGACCCCTCTGATATCAACCATAATCACATCTTAAATCTGACCCCTCTGATATCAACCATAATCACATCTTAAATCTGACCCCTCTGATATCAACCATAATCACATCTTAAATCTGACCCCTCTGATATCAACCATAATCACATCTTAAATCTGACCCCTCTGATATCAACCATCTTAAATCTATATCATAATCACATCTTAAATCTGACCCTCTGATATCAGCCATAATCACATCTTAAATCTGACCCCTCTGATATCAGCCATAATCACATCTTAAATCTGACCCCTCTGATATCAACCATAATCACATCTTAAATCTGACCCCTCTGATATCAGCCATAATCACATCTTAAATCTGACCCCTCTGATATCAGCCATAATCACATCTTAAATCTGACCCCATCTGATATCAGCCATAATCACATCTTAAATCTGACCCCTCTGATATCAACCATAATCACATCTTAAATCTGACCCCTCTGATATCAGCCATAATCACATCTTAAATCTGACCCTCTGATATCAGCCATAATCACATCTTAAATCTGACCCCTCTGATATCAACCATAATCACATCTTAAATCTGACCCCTCTGATATCAACCATAATCACATCTTAAATCTGACCCCTCTGATATCAACCATAATCACATCTTAAATCTGACCCCTCTGATATCAACCATAATCACATCTTAAATCTGACCCCTCTGATATCAACCATAATCACATCTTAAATCTGACCCCTCTGATATCAACCATAATCACATCTTAAATCTGACCCATTTTACAGGTGTAGGATCTTAATTTGATCACCATGTTTCAGGAGAACTTTCCTGCATTTAAAATGTGTCGTGTATTTTAGGTTTAAAATGTATTTTGAAGTTTGTAATTTCCACTTAGAAATGTCAGACTTTATTTTCCCTTATTTTATATATTGATGTATTAACCTGCCCAAAAATTACCATACATTATAATCCATATAATAATTAAAAAAAAATGTTGTTGATGCAGGATTATTTTCCCTGCTGTGGCCAACTGGCTCAAATTAAGATCCTACATCTGTACATCAGCCATATTGCACCTCAAAAGTTCAATCAAAGCCAAAGTGGGCTCAGACAATGTCACTGGTGCTTTAAGGCTGTTTTATTCAGTCACAGTCCCTCAATACTGCTCACTGACAGTAAAGCACCCAGAGTCAAACCTGCCATCTTTCCATCAGAAAGAAGAAGATTAAAAACAAAAAATAGACACCGAATTCACTCAAAACTAAGGTTCCTTTCCCTGGTTGAGGTGTTGTCTCTCGACCTCTCCCAGACCCCAACATGGAGGAAACGTCACGTTCTTCTCTGGTTGAGGTGTTGTCTCTCGACCTCTCCCAGACCCCAACATGGAGGAAACGTCACGTTCTTCTCTGGTTGAGGTGTTGTCTCTCGACCTCTCCCAGACCCCAACATGGAGGAAACATCACGTTCTTCTCTGGTTGAGGTGTTGTCTCTCGACCTCTCCCAGACCCCAACATGGAGGAAACATCACACGTTCTTCTCTGGTTGAGGTGTTGTCTCTCGACCTCTCCCAGACCCCAACATGGAGGAAACATCACACGTTCTTCTCTGGTTGAGGTGTTGTCTCTCGACCTCTCCCAGACCCCAACATGGAGGAAACATCACGTTCTTCTCTGGTTGAGGTGTTGTCTCTCGACCTCTCCCAGACCCCAACATGGAGGAAACATCACACGTTCTTCTCTGGTTGAGGTGTTGTCTCTAACCTCTCCCAGACCCCAACATGGAGGAAACATCACACGTTCTTCTCTGGTTGAGGTGTTGTCTCTCGACCTATCCCAGACCCCAACATGGAGGAAACATCACGTTCTTCTCTGGTTGAGGTGTTGTCTCTCGACCTCTCCCAGACCCCAACATGGAGGAAACATCACACGTTCTTCTCTGGTTGAGGTGTTGTCTCTCGATCTCCCAGACCCCAACATGGAGGAAACCATTCTTCTCTGGTTGAGGTGTGTCTCTCGACCTCTCCCAGACCCCAACATGGAGGAAACATCACGTTCTTCTCTGGTTGAGGTGTTGTCTCTCGACCTCTCCCAGACCCCAACATGGAGGAAACATCACACGTTCTTCTCTGGTTGAGGTGTTGTCTCTCGACCTCTCCCAGACCCCAACATGGAGGAAACGTCACGTTCTTCTCTGGTTGAGGTGTTGTCTCTCGACCTCTCCCAGACCCCAACATGGAGGAAACATCACGTTCTTCTCTGGTTGAGGTGTTGTCTCTCGACCTCTCCCAGACCCCAACATGGAGGAAACATCACACGTTCTTCTCTGGTTGAGGTGTTGTCTCTCGACCTCTCCCAGACCCCAACATGGAGGAAACATCACACGTTCTTCTCTGGTTGAGGTGTTGTCTCTCGACCTCTCCCAGACCCCAACATGGAGGAAACATCACGTTCTTCTCTGGTTGAGGTGTTGTCTCTCGACCTCTCCCAGACCCCAACATGGAGGAAACATCACGTTCTTCTCTGGTTGAGGTGTTGTCTCTCGACCTCTCCCAGACCCCAACATGGAGGAAACATCACACGTTCTTCTCTGGTTGAGGTGTTGTCTCTCGACCTCTCCCAGACCCCAACATGGAGGAAACATCACGTTCTTCTCTGGTTGAGGTGTTGTCTCTCGACCTCTCCCAGACCCCAACATGGAGGAAACATCACACGTTCTTCTCTGGTTGAGGTGTTGTCTCTCGACCTCTCCCAGACCCCAACATGGAGGAAACATCACGTTCTTCTCTGGTTGAGGTGTTGTCTCTCGACCTCTCCCAGACCCCAACATGGAGGAAACATCACGTTCTTCTCTGGTTGAGGTGTTGTCTCTCGACCTCTCCCAGACCCCAACATGGAGGAAACATCACATGTGCTTCCCTTCCAGTGTTTCACGCTCCACTTCTCCTCAATCGTCATCAGCCATCTTTTTGGCATTTAAAATGTTCCTTCCTCAGAACAAATACAGAAAAACTCTACTAAAAACAAACAACGTCAGATCACCAAGATTAAATGAACCGTAGAAACATTCTGGATACGGTTAATAAGGGTTACATTTCTCGTGTGTGTGTGTGTGTGTGTGTGTGTGTGTGTGTGTGTGTGTGTGTGTGTGTGTGTGTGTGTGTGTGTGTATCCGACTGACCATACATATAGCCCATCAACAACAACAACAACAACAACAACAACCCCCACCACCCACTCTCTCACCAGGAGAGGTGGATTCTGAGGTGACTAACGGACTCAGTTGTGTTTCTTCACTGAACAGTCCGTCGTTGTGTCGTGGTGTTTGTCTCGCGGGCTGAAGTCAGGGCAGAAGCCGTTGGTCTGAGGCTTGGCGTTGGGCGTGGCGTTGGGCTGGTGAGGACAGCCGTTACGGCCTGTATTGTCTGTGGACAGGTAGTCCTCACTGAAGTTTGGGTGATGCTCTGCAAAGCTCCTGAACTTGCCTGTTACGGCCACAGGGGGGCGACACACACAACGGTAAAGGTTATTTCAAGCAAATTAAATACAATAACCTACAATTAACAAACAAGTGCATGTTTACAAAGATAGGTAAACTCCTAATATTTACAAATGAACTAGAAATTACAGACACAACATAACTGTGGGTAGCCTAGTGGTTCGAGCGTTGGACTAGTAACCGAAAGGTTGCAAGTTCAAACCCCAGACCTGACAAGGTACAAATCTGTCGCTCTGCCCTTGAACAGGCAGTTAACCCACTGTTCCTAGACCGTCATTGAAAATAAGAATTTGTTCTTAACTGACTTGCCTAGTTAAATAAAGGTTCCAAAAATCACCCCAGGCGTATACTCCCAAGAGCAGCTAAACAAGAAGACAAGTACAAGCTAGGAAGACAAGTCGTTTCTTACCAAAGGTGAGTTTCCCCGTGTCCTCTGTGTCGATAGCAACGAAGAGACGTGAGACGTCGAGGTCAGCCACTCCTAACGCCGTCTTTAGGATGCAGGCCAACTCAGCCACTGTGATCGCACCGTCCTCCTCCGCCTCAAACATCTGGGATATATGCAAATAATAACTAACACACATTAGATGACCCCTGACCCATGACCCCTTTCACATCTCACTCACACCCATTGAGCCGGCTGGGCCCTCAGACCATCTGTTAAAATCGACACAGTCTACAACTCACACCATGGGTCATTAGTACGTCCTCTCAAATGGAAAATGGCAGAAATATCAGTGGTCGTAGGCCCTCTGAAAGACAGCTTGACAGAGCATGAAACCAGAGCTGGAGCAGAAAACGTACCCTGAAGGCCAGTTTCATGGTCTCCAGAGTTTTAGCAGGTCTGCACGCAACCGATAAGGCGATGACATATTCTCTGATGTCTATCACGTTGTCTTCCTGTTGGAGGAGAAGAGAGACGAACACAGTGAAGAGGTACTGGTTAGAAGGAATCTGGCAGAGCACATGTCTAAATCTAATGTCTGAATCTAATGTCTGAATCTAATGTCTCTGAATCTATCACGTGTCTTCCTCTAATGTCTGAATCTAATGTACTGAGAAGGAATCTAAGCACATGTCTAAATCTAATGTCTAAATCTAATGTCTAATGTCTGAATCTAATGTCTGAATCTAATGTCTGAATCTAATGTCTAAATCTAATGTCTAAATCGTTGTCTTCCTCTAAATATAACGTCTAAATCTAATGTCTGAATCTAATGTCTAAATCTAATGTCTAAATCTAATGTCTGGTTAAAAATCTAAGCACATGTCTAAATCTAATGTCTAAATCTAAATGTCTAATGTCTGAATCTAATGTCTGAATCTAATGTCTAAATCTAATGTCTCTGATGTCTATCTAATTGTCTAAATGCTGGAGGAGAAGAGAGACTGAATCTAAGTGAAAGGTCTGGTTAGAAGGAATCTGGCAAGCTAATGTCTAAATCTAATGTCTAAATCTAATGTCTAATGTCTGAATCTAATGTCTAATCTAATGTCTAAATCTAATGTCTAATGTCTATCACGTTGTCTTCCTGCTGGAGGAGAAGAAATCGAATGTCTAAATCTAATGGTTAGAAGGAATCTGGCAAAGCACATGTCTAAATCTAATGTCTAAATCTAATGTCTAAATCTAATGTCTAAATCTAATGTCTGAATCTAATGTCTAAATCTAATGTCTAAATCTAATGTCTAAATCTAATGTCAAAATCTAACGTCTAAATATAACGTCTAAATCTAATGTCTGAATCTAATGTCTAAATCTAATGTCTAAATCTAATGTCTAAATCTAATGTCTGAATCTAATGTCTAAATCTAATGTCTAAATGTAATGTCTAATGTCTAAATCTAATGTCTGAATCTAATGTCTAAATCTAATGTCTGAATCTAATGTCTGAATCTAATGTCTGAATCTAATGTCTAAATCTAATGTCTAATGTCTAAATCTAATGTCTAAATCTAATGTCTAAATCTAATGTCTAAATCTAATGTCTAAATCTAATGTCTGAATCTAATGTCTGAATCTAATGTCTGAATCTAATGTCTGAATCTAATGTCTAAATGTAATGTCTAATGTCTGAATCTAATGTCTAAATCTAATGTCTAAATGTAATGTCTAATGTCTAAATCTAACGTCTAAATCTAATGTCTGAATCTAATTTCTGAATCTAATGTCTGAATCTAATGTCTAAATGTAATGTCTAATTCTAATGTCTAAATCTAATGTCTGAATATAATGTCTAAAGTCTAAATCGAATGTCTAAATCGAATGTCTAATATCTAAATCTAATGTCTAATTTCTAAATCTAATGTCTAAAGTCTAAATCTAATGTCTAAATCTAATGTCTAAAGTCTAAATCTAATATCTAAATCTAATGTCTAAAGTCTAAATCTAATATCTAAATCTAATGTCTGAATCTAATGTCTGAATCTAATGTCTGAATATAATGTCTAAAGTCTAAATCTAATGTCTAAATCTAATGTCTGAATATAATGTCTAAAGTCTAAATCTAATGTCTGAATCTAATGTCTGAATCTAATGTCTGAATCTAATGTCTAAAGTCTAAATCTAATGTCTAAATCTAATGTCTGAATCTAATGTCTAATATCTAAATCTAATGTCTAAATCTAATGTCTAAATCTAATGTCTGAATCTAATGTCTAAATCTAATGTCTAAATCTAATGTCTGAATCTAATGTCTGAATCTAATGTCTAAATCTAATGTCTAAATCTAATGTCTAATGTCTAAATCTAATGTCTGAATCTAATGTCTGAATCTAATGTCTAAATCTAATGTCTGAATCTAATGTCTAAAGTCTGAATCTAATTTCTGAATCTAATGTCTAAATCTAATGTCTGAATCTAATGTCTAAATCTAATGTCTAAATATAATATCTATATCTGAATCTAGTGTATAATATAAAAATCTAATATTGAAATCTAATATCGAACTCTGTATTTCAAAATTAAAATACACAATATAGGGAACATATATTTCTGTTTCCTGAGTTTTGGGAAGTTGAGAAACTTGTAACTTCGGCCTTCAAAGCGTCTAATGGGATGTTATTATATTCAGTGTGTTTCCTTACCTCGTTGAAGAGGGAGAAGATGTCTCTGAGCATGTCTGACACAGGGACATCAAGGTAGTGGGCAAAGGCTTCCAGACCCAGCTTCTCTCCCTCCATCTTCCTGGCTCTGTTCCCAAACTCCTGCAGTACCTTCTCCACGTTCTGGGGCTTCAACCTGAGCAGGTAACATGAATACAGTCTCTACATTCTGGGGTTCAACCTGAGCAGGTAACATTAATACAGTCTCTACATTCTGGGGTTCAACCTGACCAGGTAACATTAATACAGTCTCTACATTCTGGGGTTCAACCTGACCAGGTAACATTAATACAGTCTCCACGTTCTGGGGCTTCAACCTGACCAGGTAACATGAATACAGTCTCTACATTCTGGGGTTCAACCTGAGCAGGTAACATGAATACAGTCTCTACATTCTGGGGTTCAACCTGAGCAGGTAACATCAACACATTAATACAGTCTCTACATTCTGGGCTTCAACCTGACCAGGTAACATGAATACAGTCTCTACATTCTCGGGTTCAACCTGACCAGGTAACATTAATACAGTCTCTACATTCTGGGGTTCAACCTGAGCAGGTAACATCAACACATTAATACAGAGTCTCTACATTCTGGGGTTCAACCTGACCAGGTAACATTAATACAGTCTCTACATTCTGGGGTTCAACCTGACCAGGTAACATTAATACAGTCTCTACATTCTGGGGTTCAACCTGACCAGGTAACATTAATACAGTCTCTACATTCTGGGGTTCAACCTGACCAGGTAACATGAATACAGTCTCTACATTCTGGGGTTCAACCTGAGCAGGTAACATTAATACAGTCTCTACATTCTGGGGTTCAACCTGACCAGGTAACATTAATACAGTCTCTACATTCTCGGGTTCAACCTGACCAGGTAACATCAATACAGTCTCTACATTCTGGGGTTCAACCTGACCAGGTAACATTAATACAGTCTCTACGTTCTGGGGTTCAACCTGACCAGGTAACATTAATACAGTCTCTACATTCTGGGGTTCAACCTGACCAGGTAACATTAATACAGTCTCTACATTCTGGGGTTCAACCTGACCAGGTAACATTATTACAGTCTCTACATTCCGGGGTTCAACCTGACCAGGTAACTTTAATACAGTCTCTACATTCTGGGGTTCAACCTGACCAGGTAACATTAATACAGTCTCTACATTCTGGGGTTCAACCTGACCAGGTAACATTATTACAGTCTCTACATTCTGGGGTTCAACCTGACCAGGTAACATTAATACAGTCTCTACATTCTGTGGTTCAACCTGAGCAGGTAACATTAATACAGTCTCTACATTCTGGGGTTCAACCTGACCAGGTAACATTAATACAGTCTCTACATTCTGGGCTTCAACCTGACCAGGTAACATTAATACAGTCTCTACATTCTGGGGTTCAACCTGAGCAGGTAACATCAACACATTAATACAGTCTCTACATTCTGGGCTTCAACCTGACCAGGTAACATTAATACAGTCTCTACATTCTGGGGTTCAACCTGACCAGGTAACATTAATACAGTCTCTACATTCTGGGGTTCAACCTGACCAGGTAACATTAATACAGTCTCTACATTCTGGGGTTCAACCTGACCAGGTAACATTAATACAGTCTCTACATTCTGGGGTTCAACCTGACCAGGTAACATTAATACAGTCTCTACATTCTGGGGTTCAACCTGACCAGGTAATATTAATACAGTCTCTACATTCTGGGGTTCAACCTCACCCCAGTCTCCGGACCAGCTTGGCGAACTCCAGCAGGCAGGTGTCAACAGGAGTCTGAGTTGACCCTCAGCCATGGCCAGTTGACAGTCTTCAAACGAGTAGTCAGTAATGGGGATGTCCAGGGCCCTGGAGAGGAAGGATAGGAGACTTGAAACAGAGTGTGAACTAGGATAAGGTCTGATATACAGGCCTCTAACCAGCAGTCCAGTGTTTTCAGAAGCGGTCCTCGTGACCCTCAGCTGTTTCATACATTTCATCTATTCCAACATTTACACCTGATTCAACGAGTCAAACAACCAGCAAGTCCCTGATCTGTTGAGTCGAGGGGTGATGGGCCCATCTAGAGCCCTGAGGAACAGTAGACAGACTAGAGCATGAGGAGAGAGTTAACCAGTAGTCTGTGATGGGGCCCATCTAGAGCCCTGAGGAACAGTAGACAGACTAGAGCATGAGGAGAGAGTTAACCAGTAGTCTGTGATGGGGCCCATCTAGAGCCCTGAGGAACAGTAGACAGACTAGAGCATGAGGAGAGAGTTAACCAGTAGTCTGTGATGGGGCCCATCTAGAGCCCTGAGGAACAGTAGACAGACTAGAGCATGAGGAGAGAGTTAACCAGTAGTCTGTGATGGGGCCCATCTAGAGCCCTGAGGTACAGTAGACAGACTAGAGCATGAGGAGAGAGTTAACCAGTAGTCTGTGATGGGCCCATCTAGAGCCCTGAGGAACAGTAGACAGACTAGAGCATGAGGAGAGAGTTAACCAGTAGTCTGTGATGGGCCCATCTAGAGCCCTGAGGAACAGTAGACAGACTAGAGCATGAGGATAGAGTTAACCAGTAGTCTGTGATGGGGCCCATCTAGAGCCCTGAGGTACAGTAGACAGTTAGACTAGAGCATGAGGAGAGAGTTAACCAGTAGTCTGTGATGGGCCCATCTAGAGCCCTGAGGAACAGTAGACAGTTAGACTAGAGAATGAGGAGAGAGTTAACCAGTAGTCTGTGATGGGGCCATCTAGAGCCCTGAGGAACAGTAGACAGACTAGAGCACGAGGAGAGAGTTAACCAGTAGTCTGTGATGGGCCCATCTAGAGCCCTGAGGTACAGTAGACAGACTAGAGCATGAGGAGAGAGTTAACCAGTAGTCTGTGATGGGGCCATCTAGAGCCCTGAGGAACAGTAGACAGACTAGAGCATGAGGAGAGAGTTAACCAGTAGTCTGTGATGGGGCCCATCTAGAGCCCTGAGGTACAGTAGACAGACTAGAGCATGAGGAGAGAGTTAACCAGTAGTCTGTGATGGGCCCATCTAGAGCCCTGAGGTACAGTAGACAGACTAGAGCATGAGGAGAGAGTTAACCAGTAGTCTGTGATGGGCCCATCTAGAGCTCTGAGGAACAGTAGACAGTTAGACTAGAGCATGAGGAGAGAGTTAACCAGTAGTCTGTGATGGGGCCCATCTAGAGCCCTGAGGAACAGTAGACAGTTAGACTAGAGCATGAGGAGAGAGTTAACCAGTAGTCTGTGATGGGGCCCATCTAGAGCCCTGAGGTACAGTAGACAGTTAGACTAGAGCATGAGGAGAAAGTTAACCAGTAGTCTGTGATGGGGCCATCTAGAGCCCTGAGGAACAGTAGACAGACTAGAGCATGAGGAGAGAGTTAACCAGTAGTCTGTGATGGGCCCATCTAGAGCCCTGAGGAACAGTAGACAGACTAGAGCATGAGGAGAGAGTTAACCAGTAGTCTGTGATGGGGCCCATCTAGAGCCCTGAGGTACAGTAGACAGACTAGAGCATGAGGAGAGAGTTAACCAGTAGTCTGTGATGGGGCCCATCTAGAGCCCTGAGGTACAGTAGACAGACTAGAGCATGAGGAGAGAGTTAACCAGACTAGAGCATGAGGAGAAAGTTAACCAGTAGTCTGTGATGGGGCCATCTAGAATCAACAAACTAGAAGCTGTTGAACTTAAATTTACACCAGCCACACACATTAGACTAACATACTTTAGTATCCTACAATCTCTAGGCTGGTGTTTCTAAGCACGGCAGCCTGAGGGCTGAGCCATCTGGCAGGCCCCGTGAAGGCCTATGGGAGGCCAAGTGTGTGTGTGTGTGTGTGTGTGTGTGTGTGTATCTGTGTGTGTGTGTGTGTGTGTGTGTGCGTGTGTGTGTGTGTGTGTGTCTGTGTGTGTCTCTGTGTGTGTGTGTCTGTGTGTGTGTGTGTGTGTGTGTGTGTGTGTGTGTGTGTGTGTGTGTGTGTGTCTGTGTGTCTGTGTGTGTGTGTGTGTGTGTGTGTGTGTGTGTGTGTGTGTGTGTGTGTGTGTGTGTGTGTGTGTGTGTGAACTGTGTGTGTGTGTGTGTGTGTATCTGTGTGTGTGTGTGTGTGTGTGTGTGTCTGTGTGTCTGTGTGTGTATCTGTGTGTCTCAGGACTCACTTGGCCATCAGGCGTCTGACGTTGTGAGCAAACAGAGCCGGGTTGTTCTTCTCCTCTTCTGATGGAGTGTAGACAGGAAGGAACTGAGGAGAGAAGAAGAAGAAGACAGAACCCCAGGGATGTCACTCCTCTATGGGAAGTCAAGTGGGAATAACAACTGAGATGATATGGGCTCCAAAAGGGGAAGAGAGAGAGGACAAGGGACAGAGTAGTGGAACTAGGGGACAAGGGACAGAGTAGTGGAACTAGGACAAGGGACAGAGCAGTGGACCTAGGGACAAGGGACAGAGTAGTGGAACTAGGACAAGGGACAGAGTAGTGGAACTAGGATAAGGGACAGAGTAGTGGAACTAGGATAAGGGACAGAGTAGTGGAACTAGGGGACAAGGGACAGAGTAGTGAAACTAGGATAAGGGACAGAGTAGTGGAACTAGGATAAGGGACAGAGTAGTGGAACTGGGACAAGGGACAGAGTAGTGGAACTGGGGACAAGGGACAGGGGACAAGAGTGGAACTAGGGACAAGGGACAGAGTAGTGGAACTAGGACAAGGGACAGAGTAGTGGAACTAGGACAAGGGACAGAGTAGTGGAACTAGGGGACAAGGGACAGAGTAGTGGAACTAGGACAAGGGACAGACAAGGGACAGAGTGGAACTAGGGGACAGAGGGAACAGGGGACAAGGGACAGTGGAACTAGGACAAGGGACAGAGTAGTGGAACTAGGACAAGGGACAGAGTAGTGGAACTAGGACAAGGGACAGAGTAGTGGAACTAGGACAAGGGACAGAGTAGTGGAACTAGGATAAGGGACAGAGTAGTGGAACTAGGACAAGGGACAGAGTAGTGGAACTAGGACAAGGGACAGAGTAGTGGAACTAGGACAAGGGACAGAGTAGTGGAACTAGGATAAGGGACAGAGTAGTGGAGAAGTGATATGTGGTAGATGCAACACACCAGCATGGCCTGTGAGACCTGCACTCACCTCAATGATGAACTCATTGTGCAGCTGGCACAGTGTCAGCCACAGGATCTTAAACCTGCAATAAAATAATAAAAACATTGTCACATCAAGACATTATGTTTACAGTGCAGGACATCGATATCATCAAGTCATACGAATACCAAAACAGTCAGATCACACGGAGATCAACTATAAACTGCTGCTCCAGTTTCAACTGTTCTGCCTTGTTATTATTCGACCATGCTGGTCATTTATGAACATTTGAACATCTTGGCCATGTTCTGTTATAATCTCCACCCGGCACAGCCAGAAGAGGACTGGCCACCCCACATAGCCTGGTTCCTCTCTAGGTTTATAATCTCCACCCGGCACAGCCAGAAGAGGACTGGCCACCCCACATAGCCTGGTTCCTCTCTAGGTTTATAATCTCCACCCGGCACAGCCAGAAGAGGACTGGCCACCCCTCATAGCCTGGTTCCTCTCTAGGTTTCTTCCTAGGTTCTGGCCTTTCTAGGGAGTTTTTCCTAGCCACCGTGCTTCTACACCTGCATTGCTTGCTGTTTGGGGTTTTAGGCTGGGTTTCTGTACAGCACTTTGAGATATCAGCTGATGTAAAAGGGCTATATAAATACATTAGATTTGATTTGATATAAATTAATTTAAATGTGTGTGTTTGATTTAACCGTCTGAAAGCAGGTTATATGGTCGTGGACAGAGAAGTGGGGCGGCAGGTAGCCTGTTCCAAGGCCGTCATTGAAAATAAGAATTTGTTCTTTAACTGACCTGCCTGGTTAAATAAAAGGTAAAAATCAAATCAAATAAAGTGAGAATTCTAGCAGTCAGACAAGTAGTGTCCCAGGAGGAAGTGATGTGAAGGTTCTGGAAGAGAACGATTAACATCTCTGTTCACTGTTTCCTGTTCTGGGCTGACTGTGACCTGCTAACAGCACAGAGACAGTATTGTCTCTACTGTGGTGGTAGACTGACTGTGACCTGCTAACAGCACAGAGACAGTATTGTCTCTACTGTAGTGGTAGACTGACTGTGACCTGCTAACAGCACAGAGACAGTATTGTCTCTACTGTAGTGGTAGACTGACTGTGACCTGCTAACAGCACAGAGACAGTATTGTCTCTACTGTAGTGGTAGACTGACTGTGACCTGCTAACAGCACAGAGACAGTATTGTCTCTACTGTAGTGGTAGACTGACTGTGACCTGCTAACAGCACAGAGACAGTATTGTCTCTACTGTAGTGGTAGACTGACTGTGACCTGCTAACAGCACAGAGACAGTATTGTCTCTACTGTAGTGGTAGACTGACTGTGACCTGCTAACAGCACAGAGCCAGTATTGTCTCTACTGTAGTGGTAGACTGACTGTGACCTGCTAACAGCACAGAGACAGTATTGTCTCTACTGTAGTGGTAGACTGACTGTGACCTGCTAACAGCACAGAGACAGTATTGTCTCTACTGTAGTGGTAGACTGACTGTGACCTGCTAACAGCACAGAGACAGTATTGTCTCTACTGTAGTGGTAGACTGACTGTGACCTGCTAACAGCACAGAGACAGTATTGTCTCTACTGTAGTGGTAGACTGACTGTGACCTGCTAACAGCACAGAGACAGTATTGTCTCTACTGTAGTGGTAGACTGACTGTGACCTGCTAACAGCACAGAGACAGTATTGTCTCTACTGTAGTGGTAGACTGACTGTGACCTGCTAACAGCACAGAGACAGTATTGTCTCTACTGTAGTGGTAGACTGACTGTGACCTGCTAACAGCACAGAGACAGTATTGTCTCTACTGTAGTGGTAGACTGACTGTGACCTGCTAACAGCACAGAGACAGTATTGTCTCTACTGTAGTGGTAGACTGACTGTGACCTGCTGACAGCACAGAGACAGTATTGTCTCTACTGTAGTGGTAGACTGACTGTGACCTGCTAACAGCACAGAGACAGTATTGTCTCTACTGTAGTGGTAGACTGACTGTGACCTGCTGACAGCACAGAGACAGTATTGTCTCTACTGTAGTGGTAGACTGACTGTGACCTGCTAACAGCACAGAGACAGTATTGTCTCTACTGTAGTGGTAGACTGACTGTGACCTGCTAACAGCACAGAGACAGTATTGTCTCTACTGTAGTGGTAGACTGACTGTGACCTGCTAACAGCACAGAGACAGTATTGTCTCTACTGTAGTGGTAGACTGACTGTGACCTGCTAACAGCACAGAGACAGTATTGTCTCTACTGTAGTGGTAGACTGACTGTGACCTGCTGACAGCACAGAGACAGTATTGTCTCTACTGTAGTGGTAGACTGACTGTGACCTGCTAACAGCACAGAGACAGTATTGTCTCTACTGTAGTGGTAGACTGACTGTGACCTGCTAACAGCACAGAGACAGTATTGTCTCTACTGTAGTGGTAGACTGACTGTGACCTGCTGACAGCACAGAGACAGTATTGTCTCTACTGTAGTGGTAGACTGACTGTGACCTGCTAACAGCACAGAGACAGTATTGTCTCTACTGTAGTGGTAGACTGACTGTGACCTGCTAACAGCACAGAGACAGTATTGTCTCTACTGTAGTGGTAGACTGACTGTGACCTGCTAACAGCACAGAGACAGTATTGTCTCTACTGTAGTGGTAGACTGACTGTGACCTGCTAACAGCACAGAGACAGTATTGTCTCTACTGTAGTGGTAGACTGACTGTGACCTGCTAACAGCACAGAGACAGTATTGTCTCTACTGTAGTGGTAGACTGACTGTGACCCGCTAACAGCACAGAGACAGTATTGTCTCTACTGTAGTGGTAGACTGACTGTGACCCGCTAACAGCACAGAGACAGTATTGTCTCTACTGTAGTGGTAGACTGACTGTGACCTGCTAACAGCACAGAGACAGTATTGTCTCTACTGTAGTGGTAGACTGACTGTGACCTGCTAACAGCACAGAGACAGTATTGTCTCTACTGTAGTGGTAGACTGACTGTGACCTGCTAACAGCACAGAGACAGTATTGTCTCTACTGTAGTGGTAGACTGACTGTGACCTGCTAACAGCACAGAGACAGTATTGTCTCTACTGTAGTGGTAGACTGACTGTGACCTGCTAACAGCACAGAGACAGTATTGTCTCTACTGTAGTGGTAGACTGACTGTGACCTGCTAACAGCACAGAGACAGTATTGTCTCTACTGTAGTGGTAGACTGACTGTGACCTGCTAACAGCACAGAGACAGTATTGTCTCTACTGTAGTGGTAGACTGACTGTGACCTGCTAACAGCACAGAGACAGTATTGTCTCTACTGTAGTGGTAGACTGACTGTGACCTGCTAACAGCACAGAGACAGTATTGTCTCTACTGTAGTGGTAGACTGACTGTGACCTGCTAACAGCACAGAGACAGTATTGTCTCTACTGTAGTGGTAGACTGACTGTGACCTGCTAACAGCACAGAGACAGTATTGTCTCTACTGTAGTGGTAGACTGACTGTGACCTGCTAACAGCACAGAGACAGTATTGTCTCTACTGTAGTGGTAGACTGACTGTGACCTGCTAACAGCACAGAGACAGTATTGTCTCTACTGTAGTGGTAGACTGACTGTGACCTGCTAACAGCACAGAGACAGTATTGTCTCTACTGTAGTGGTAGACTGACTGTGACCTGCTAACAGCACAGAGACAGTATTGTCTCTACTGTAGTGGTAGACTGACTGTGACCTGCTAACAGCACAGAGACAGTATTGTCTCTACTGTAGTGGTAGACTGACTGTGACCTGCTAACAGCACAGAGACAGTATTGTCTCTACTGTAGTGGTAGACTGACTGTGACCTGCTAACAGCACAGAGACAGTATTGTCTCTACTGTAGTGGTAGACTGACTGTGACCTGCTAACAGCACAGAGACAGTATTGTCTCTACTGTAGTGGTAGACTGACTGTGACCTGCTAACAGCACAGAGACAGTATTGTCTCTACTGTAGTGGTAGACTGACTGTGACCTGCTAACAGCACAGAGACAGTATTGTCTCTACTGTAGTGGTAGACTGACTGTGACCCGCTAACAGCACAGAGACAGTATTGTCTCTACTGTAGTGGTAGACTGACTGTGACCTGCTAACAGCACAGAGACAGTATTGTCTCTCCTGTAGTGGTAGACTGACTGTGACCTGCTAACAGCACAGAGACAGTATTGTCTCTCCTGTAGTGGTAGACTGACTGTGACCTGCTAACAGCACAGAGACAGTATTGTCTCTACTGTGTGGTAGATTGACTGTGACTTGCTAACAGCACAGAGACAGTATTGTCTCTACTGTAGTGGTAGACTGACTGTGACCTGCTAACAGCACAGAGACAGTATTGTCTCTACTGTAGTGGTAGACTGACTGTGACCCGCTAACAGCACAGAGACAGTATTGTCTCTACTGTAGTGGTAGACTGACTGTGACCTGCTGACAGCACAGAGACAGTATTGTCTCTACTGTAGTGGTAGACTGACTGTGACCTGCTAACAGCACAGAGACAGTATTGTCTCTACTGTGGTGGTAGACTGACTGAACCATGTAGACCTGCCTAACAGCACAGAGACAGTATTGTCTCTACTGTAGTGGTAGACTGACTGTGACCTGCTAACAGCACAGAGACAGTATTGTCTCTACTGTAGTGGTAGACTGACTGTGACCTGCTAACAGCACAGAGACAGTATTGTCTCTACTGTAGTGGTAGACTGACTGTGACCTGCTAACAGCACAGAGACAGTATTGTCTCTACTGTAGTGGTAGACTGACTGTGACCTGCTAAAGCACAGAGACAGTATTGTCTCTACTGTAGTAGTAGACTGACTGTGACCTGCTAACAGCACAGAGACAGTATTGTCTCTACTGTAGTGGTAGACTGACTGTGACCTGCTACAGCACAGAGACAGTATTGTCTCTACTGTAGTGGTAGACTGACTGTGACCTGAACAGCACAGAGACAGTATTGTCTCTACTGTAGTGGTAGACTGACTGTGACCTGCTAACAGCACAGAGACAGTATTGTCTCTACTGTAGTGGTAGACTGACTGTGACCTGCTGACAGCACAGAGACAGTATTGTCTCTACTGTAGTGGTAGACTGACTGTGACCTGCTAACAGCACAGAGACAGTATTGTCTCTACTGTAGTGGTAGACTGACTGTGACCAGTAGACAGCACAGAGACAGTATTGTCTCTACTGTAGTGGTAGACTGACTGTGACCTGCTAACAGCACAGAGACAGTATTGTCTCTACTGTAGTGGTAGACTGACTGTGACCTGCTAACAGCACAGAGACAGTATTGTCTCTACTGTAGTGGTAGACTGACTGTGACCTGCTAACAGCACAGAGACAGTATTGTCTCTACTGTAGTGGTAGACTGACTGTGACCTGCTAACAGCACAGAGACAGTATTGTCTCTACTGTAGTGGTAGACTGACTGTGACCTGCTAACAGCACAGAGACAGTATTGTCTCTACTGTAGTGGTAGACTGACTGTGACCTGCTAACAGCACAGAGACAGTATTGTCTCTACTGTAGTGGTAGACTGACTGTGACCTGCTAACAGCACAGAGACAGTATTGTCTCTACTGTAGTGGTAGACTGACTGTGACCTGCTAACAGCACAGAGACAGTATTGTCTCTACTGTAGTGGTAGACTGACTGTGACCTGCTAACAGCACAGAGACAGTATTGTCTCTACTGTAGTGGTAGACTGACTGTGACCTGCTAACAGCACAGAGACAGTATTGTCTCTACTGTAGTGGTAGACTGACTGTGACCTGCTAACAGCACAGAGACAGTATTGTCTCTACTGTAGTGGTAGACTGACTGTGACCTGCTAACAGCACAGAGACAGTATTGTCTCTACTGTAGTGGTAGACTGACTGTGACCTGCTATACAGCACAGAGACAGTATTGTCTCTACTGTAGTGGTAGACTGACTGTGACCTGCTAACAGCACAGAGACAGTATTGTCTCTACTGTAGTGGTAGACTGACTGTGACCTGCTAACAGCACAGAGACAGTATTGTCTCTACTGTAGTGGTAGACTGACTGTGACCTGCTATCAGCACAGAGACAGTATTGTCTCTACTGTAGTGGTAGACTGACTGTGACCTGCTAACAGCACAGAGACAGTATTGTCTCTACTGTAGTGGTAGACTGACTGTGACCTGCTAACAGCACAGAGACAGTATTGTCTCTACTGTAGTGGTAGACTGACTGTGACCTGCTAACAGCACAGAGACAGTATTGTCTCTACTGTAGTGGTAGACTGACTGTGACCAGTGCTAACAGCACAGAGACAGTATTGTCTCTACTGTAGTGGTAGACTGACTGTGACCATCTAACAGCACAGAGACAGTATTGTCTCTACTGTAGTGGTAGACTGACTGTGACCTGCTAACAGCACAGAGACAGTATTGTCTCTACTGTAGTGGTAGACTGACTGTGACCTGCTAACAGCACAGAGACAGTATTGTCTCTACTGTAGTGGTAGACTGACTGTGACCTGCTAACAGCACAGAGACAGTATTGTCTCTACTGTAGTGGTAGACTGACTGTGACCTGCTAACAGCACAGAGACAGTATTGTCTCTACTGTAGTGGTAGACTGACTGTGACCTGCTAACAGCACAGAGACAGTATTGTCTCTACTGTAGTGGTAGACTGACTGTGACCTAACAGCACAGAGACAGTATTGTCTCTACTGTAGTGGTAGACTGACTGTGACCCGCTAACAGCACAGAGACAGTATTGTCTCTACTGTAGTGGTAGACTCTAGCACAGAGACAGTAGTGGTAGACTGACTGTGACCCGCTAACAGCACAGAGACAGTATTGTCTCTACTGTAGTGGTAGACTGACTGTGACCTGCTAACAGCACAGAGACAGTATTGTCTCTACTGTAGTGGTAGACTGACTGTGACCTGCTAACAGCACAGAGACAGTATTGTCTCTACTGTAGTGGTAGACTGACTGTGACCTGCTAACAGCACAGAGACAGTATTGTCTCTACTGTAGTGGTAGACTGACTGTGACCTGCTAACAGCACAGAGACAGTATTGTCTCTACTGTAGTGGTAGACTGACTGTGACCTGCTAACAGCACAGAGACAGTATTGTCTCTACTGTAGTGGTAGACTGACTGTGACCTGCTGACAGCACAGAGACAGTATTGTCTCTACTGTAGTGGTAGACTGACTGTGACCTGCTAGCACAGAGACAGTATTGTCTCTACTGTAGTGGTAGACTGACTGTGACCTGCTAACAGCACAGAGACAGTATTGTCTCTAGTGGTAGTGGTAGACTGACTGTGACCTGCTATAGCACAGAGACAGTATTGTCTCTACTGTAGTGGTAGACTGACTGTGACCAGTGAGGTACAGACAAGACAGTATTGTCTCTACTGTAGTGGTAGACTGACTGTGACCTGCTAACAGCACAGAGACAGTATTGTCTCTACTGTAGTGGTAGACTGACTGTGACCTGCTCCAGCACAGAGACAGTATTGTCTCTACTGTAGTGGTAGACTGACTGTGACCTGCTAACAGCACAGAGACAGTATTGTCTCTACAGTGGTAGACTGACTGTGACCTGTAACAGCAAGACAGTATTGTCATCTACTGTAGTGGTAGACTGAGTGACCTAGAACAGCACAGAGACAGTATTGTCTCTACTGTAGTGGTAGACTGACTGTGACCTGCTAACAGCACAGAGACAGTATTGTACCCTCTCAGTCTCTACTGTAGTGGTAGACTGACTGTGACCATGCTAACAGCACAGAGACAGTATTGTCTCTACTGTAGTGGTAGACTGACTGTGACCTGAACAGCACAGAGACAGTATTGTCTCTACTGTAGTGGTAGACTGACTGTGACCTGCTAACAGCACAGAGACAGTATTGTCTCTACTGTAGTGGTAGACTGACTGTGACCATCTAGAGTTAGCACAGAGACAGTATTGTCTCTACAGTGGTAGACTGACTGTGACCTGCTAACAGCACAGAGACAGTATTGTCTCCACTGTAGTGGTAGACTGATATGACCTCTCAGCACAGAGACAGTATTGTCTCTACTGTAGTGGTAGACTGACTGTGACCTGCTAACAGCACAGAGACAGTATTGTCTCTCTGTAGTGGTAGACTGACTGTGACCTGAAAGCACAGAGACAGTATTGTCTCTACTGTAGTGGTAGACTGACTGTGACCTCTAACAGCACAGAGACAGTATTGTCTCTACTGTAGTGGTAGACTGACTGTGACCTGCTAACAGCACAGAGACAGTATTGTCTCTGCTGTAGTGGTAGACTGACTGTGACCTGCTAACAGCACAGAGACAGTATTGTCTCTACTGTAGTGGTAGACTGACTGACCTGCTAACTGGCACAGAGACAGATTGTCTCTACTGTAGTGGTAGACTGATATGACCTCTCAGCACAGAGACAGTATTGTCTCTACTGTAGTGGTAGACTGACTGTGACCATCTAACAGCACAGAGACAGTATTGTCTCTACTGTAGTGGTAGACTGACTGTGACCTCAGTAACAGCACAGAGACAGTATTGTCTCTACTGTAGTGGTAGAACTGGACCTGCTACAGCACAGAGACAGTATTGTCTCTACTGTAGTGGTAGACTGACTGTGACCTGTCCAGTAGTAGGTATGAAAACTAACAGCACAGAGACAGTATTGTCTCTACTGTAGTGGTAGAAAACTGACTGTGACCTGCTAGTCCACAGCACAGAGACAGTATTGTCTCTACTGGACCATCTAGATTATACAGGAACTAGACTGACTGTGACCTGCTAACAGCACAGAGACAGTATTGTCTCTACTGTAGTGGTAGACTGACTGTGACTTGCTAACAGCACAGAGACAGTATTGTCTCTACTGTAGTGGTAGACTGACTGTGACCTGCTAACAGCATAGAGACAGTATTGTCTCTACTGTAGTGGTAGACTGACTGGGCACACAGCCAAAACAACATCACTACCATGATGCATTAGAAAGTAGAACAAAACATCCCAATTCAGCCTGTGGTTTTATCCAGAGACAAGGACAGCTTTCTCTCAGTCAGTTTCCTGTATTTTGGCCATCAGTGTTTTGAGTTAACTGAGGTATGAAAACTGGACCATGTAGATTATACAGTAGAACTAATATCCTCTCAGTCCAGTCCAGTAGAGGTATGAAAACTGGACCATCTAGATTATACAGTAGAACTAATATCCTCTCAGTCCAGTAGTGGTATGAAAACTGGACCATCTAGATTATACAGTAGAACTAATAGTCCAGTCTCAGTCAGTCCAGTAGTAGTCCAGTATGAAAACTGGACCATCTAGTATGAAAACTGGACCATCTAGATTATACAGTAGAACTAATATCCTCTCAGTCCAGTAGAGGTATGAAAACTGGACCATCTAGATTATACAGTAGAACTAATATCCTCTCAGTCCAGTAGAGGTATGAAAACTGGACCATCTAGATTATACAGTAGAACTAATATCCTCTCAGTCCAGTAGAGGTATGAAAACTGGACCATCTAGATTATACAGTAGAACTAATATCCTCTCAGTCCAGTAGTGGTATGAAAACTAGACCATCTAGATTATACAGTAGAACTAATATCCTCTCAGTCCAGTCCAGTAGAGGTATGAAAACTGGACCATCTAGATTATACAGTAGAACTAATATCCTCTCAGTCCAGTAGAGGTATGAAAACTGGACCATCTAGATTATACAGTAGAACTAATATCCTCTCAGTCCAGTAGAGGTATGAAAACTGGACCATCTAGATTATACAGTAGAACTAATATCCTCTCAGTCCAGTAGAGGTATGAAAACTGGACCATCTAGATTATACAGTAGAACTAATATCCTCTCAGTCCAGTAGAGGTATGAAAACTGGACCATCTAGATTATACAGTAGAACTAATATCCTCTCAGTCCAGTCCAGTAGTGGTATGAAAACTGGACCATCTAGATTATACAGTAGAACTAATATCCTCTCAGTCCAGTAGAGGTATGAAAACTGGACCATCTAGATTATACAGTAGAACTAATATCCTCTCAGTCCAGTAGAGGTATGAAAACTAGACCATCTAGATTATACAGTAGAACTAATATCCTCTCAGTCCAGTAGAGGTATGAAAACTAGACCATCTAGATTATACAGTAGAACTAATAGTCCAGTCTCAGTCCAGTCCAGTAGTCCAGGTATGAAAACTGGACCATCTAGATTATACAGTAGAACTAATATCCTCTCAGTCCAGTAGAGGTATGAAAACTGGACCATCTAGATTATACAGTAGAACTAATATCCTCTCAGTCCAGTAGAGGTATGAAAACTGGACCATCTAGATTATACAGTAGAACTAATATCCCTCAGTCAGTCCAGTAGAGGTATGAAAACTGGACCATCTAGATTATACAGTAGAACTAATAGAGGTATGAAAACTGGACCATCTCAGTCCAGTAGAGGTATGAAAACTGGACCATCTAGATTATACAGTAGAACTAATATCCTCTCAGTCCAGTAGAGGTATGAAAACTGGACCATCTAGATTATACAGTAGAACTAATATCCTCTCAGTCCAGTCCAGTAGGCTATGAAACTGGACCATATGAAAACTGGACCATCTAGATTATACAGTAGAACTAATATCCTCTCAGTCCAGTAGAGGTATGAAAACTGGACCATCTAGATTATACAGTAGAACTAATATCCTCTCAGTCCAGTAGAGGTATGAAAACTGACCATCTAGATTATACAGTAGAACTAATATCCTCTCAGTCCAGTCCAGTAGAGGTATGAAAACTGGACCATCTAGATTATACAGTAGAACTAATATCCTCTCAGTCCAGTAGAGGTATGAAAACTGGATCATCTAGATTATACAGTAGAACTAATATCCTCTCAGTCCAGTAGAGGTATGAAAACTGGACCATCTAGATTATACAGTAGAACTAATATCCTCTCAGTCCAGTAGAGGTATGAAAACTGGACCTTCCAGGGCAGTAGAGAGACACCACACGTTGCCTGGCAACGACCTGTACTTCAGGGATCAGTCATTCGTAGAGTAATTAAAGAGTACTCACGCTCCAGGCCCCTGCCACGTCCAGGTGATTGTGTCCTGGCATGGGACAGGAGAGACACAGAACTTACTAAGATACAACATTATTCATCCAGGTAAGAAGTATAAAAACACAAGGTCATAACAACAACAACAACAACAACAACAACAACAGCTTAGTTATCAGGTATAGAGTAGTTTGTGGTTTAATTGGAAACCAGGTAGTTAGTGGTCTTGACCACTTGCTGTGTGGTCCCAGGGCTATAGGAGAGACTGACTGCCTGCTGTGTGGTCCCAGGGCTATAGGAGAGACTGACTGCCTGCTGTGTGGTCCCAGGGCTATAGGAGAGACTGACTGCGTGCTGTGTGGTCCCAGGGCTATAGGAGAGACTGACTGCCCGCTGTGTGGTCCCAGGGCTATAGGAGAGACTGACTGCCTGCTGTGTGGTCCCAGGGCTATAGGAGAGACTGACTGCCCGCTGTGTGGTCCCAGGGCTATAGGAGAGACTGACTGCATGCTGTGTGGTCCCAGGGCTATAGGAGAGAC
The DNA here is from genome assembly GCF_023373465.1 of Oncorhynchus keta. Classification (NCBI taxonomy): domain Eukaryota; kingdom Metazoa; phylum Chordata; class Actinopteri; order Salmoniformes; family Salmonidae; genus Oncorhynchus; species Oncorhynchus keta. The sequence continues at coordinate 61,256 of NW_026290877.1, read as the reverse complement.
TGACTGCCTGCTGTGTGGTCCCAGGGCTAGGAGAGACTGACTGCCTGCTGTGTGTCCCAGGGCTATAGGAGAGACTGACTGCCTGCTGTGTGGTCCCAGGGCTATAGGAGAGACTGACTGCCTGCTGTGTGGTCCCAGGGCTATAGGAGAGACTGACTGCCTGCTGTGTGGTCCCAGGGCCTGACTGCTGCTGTGTGGTCCCAGGGCTATAGGAGAGACTGACTGCGTGCTGTGTGGTCCCAGGGCTATAGGAGAGACTGACTGCCTGCTGTGTGGTCCCAGGGCTATAGGAGAGACTGACTGCGTGCTGTGTGGTCCCAGGGCTATAGGAGAGACTGACTGCCTGCTGTGTGGTCCCAGGGCTATAGGAGAGACTGACTGCCTGCTGTGTGGTCCCAGGGCTATAGGAGAGACTGACTGCCTGCTGTGTGGTCCCAGGGCTATAGGAGAGACTGACTGCCTGCTGTGTGGTCCCAGGGCTATAGGAGAGACTGACTGCCTGCTGTGTGGTCCCAGGGCTATAGGAGAGACTGACTGCGTGCTGTGTGGTCCCAGGGCTATAGGAGAGACTGACTGCCTGCTGTGTGGTCCCAGGGCTATAGGAGAGACTGTCTGCGTGCTGTGTGGTCCCACGGCTATAGGAGAGACTGACTGCCCACTCTGTGGTCCCAGGGCTATGGGAGAGACTGACTGCATGCTGTGTGGTCCCAGGGCTATAGGAGAGACTGTCTGCCCGCTGTGTGGTCCCAGGCATCACTGATGGATGCCTCCATGTGTCCAGAGCCCATTCAGCCCAGCTGTTTACAGACAGAGCCCTAGCTCTAACACTAACACGATCAGACCTCAGTAAAGGGCACGTCAAGTCAACCCCAGGAGGTTTTCCAGGAAGTCCCCATGAAACCCTGCTCAAGGTGGGTGGGTGGGGGGGGGGGATATCACACAGCTTAGACAGAACAACTAATTCAGTTCTCTGTCCTCACAGTTATACTGTATCTGTAACAGAGAGAGAGATTCAGACAGACAGGGCTGATGCTCTTCTCAGCAGTTATACTGTATCTGTCACAGAGAGAGAGATTCAGACAGACAGGACTGATGCTCTTCTCAGCAGTTATACTGTATCTGTAACAGAGAGAGAGATTCAGACAGACAGGACTGATGCTCTTCTCAGCAGTTATACTGTATCTGTAACAGAGAGAGAGATTCAGACAGACAGGACTGATGCTCTTCTCAGCAGTTATACTGTATCTGTCACAGAGAGAGAGATTCAGACAGACAGGACTGATGCTGTTCTCAGCAGTTATACTGTATCTGTAACAGAGAGAGATTCAGACAGACAGGACTGATGCTCTTCTCAGCAGTTATACTGTATCTGTCACAGAGAGAGAGATTCAGACAGACAGGACTGATGCTCTTCTCAGCAGTTATACTGTATCTGTCACAGAGAGAGAGATTCAGACAGACAGGACTGATGCTCTTCTCAGCAGTTATACTGTATCTGTCACAGAGAGAGAGATTCAGACAGACAGGACTGATGCTCTTCTCAGCAGTTATACTGTATCTGTCACAGAGAGAGAGATTCAGACAGACAGGACTGATGCTCTTCTCAGCAGTTATACTGTATCTGTAACAGAGAGAGAGATTCAGACAGACAGGACTGATGCTGTTCTCAGCAGGGCTACTGTGAGAGACTCAGACAGACTGGACTGATGTGTTCTCCAGCTATAGCTGACTGACTGTATCTGTGTGGTTCAGCTAGGGCTGTATTGCTGTTCTCAGCAGGGAGGTGTGGTCCCTAGGGCTGTTGTATTGTGTTGTGTGCTGTGTGTTCCCTAGGCTGTTGTTGGAGCTAGGACTGTTGCTATTGGTCCCAGGGCTATAGGTGTTGTTGTGACTGCTAGGTGTTGTGTTGTGTTGCTAGGTGTTGTAGTACTGCTAGGTGTTGTGTATTGCTAGGGCTATAGGAGAGCTGGTGTTGTATTGTGTTGCTAGGTGCTGTAGTAGAGCTATGTGTTGTGTTGTGTTGCTAGGTGTTGTGTTGTTTGCTAGGTGTTGTGTTGTATTGCTAGTGTTGGATCAAACTGCTAGGTGCTGTATTGTATTGCTAGGTGATTGTGGAGACTGACTGCTAGCTGTGTGGTCCCAGGTATTGGAGGTGTGTCCATCCTGTAAAATAGGAATGTTGTGGTCCCAGGTGCTAAAGGAAAACTGTAATGCCTAAAAATGCTGTGTTGCAAGGTGTTGTATTGTGTTGCTAGGTGTTGCTGTTGTATTGCTAGGTGTTATATTGTATTGCTAGATGTTGTGTTGTGTTGCTAGGTGTTATATTGTATTGCTTGGTGTTGTATTGTGTTGCAGGTGTTATATTGCATTGCTAGGTGTTATATTGTGTTGCTAGGTGTTATATTGTGTTGCTAGATATTGTGGTGTGTTGCTAGGTGTTGTGTTGCTAGTTGCTAGTGTGCTAGGTGTTGTGTTGTATTGCTAGGTGCTGTTGTGTTGCTAGGTGTTGTATTGTGTTGCTAGGTGTTGTATTGTGTTGCTAGGTGTTATGTTGTGTTGCTAGGTGTTGTATTGTGTTGCTAGGTGTTATATTGTGTTGCTAGGTGTTATATTGTGTTGCTAGGTGTTGTATTGTGTTGCTAGATGTTATATTGTGTTGCTAGGTGTTGTATTGTGTTGCTAGGTGTTATATTGTGTTGCTAGGTGTTGTATTGTGTTGCTAGGTGTTATATTGTGTTGCTAGGTGTTGTATTGTGTTGCTAGGTGTTATATTGTGTTGCTAGGTGTTATATTGTGTTGCTAGGTGTTATATTGTGTTGCTAGGTGTTATATTGTGTTGCTAGGTGTTATATTGTGTTGCTAGGTGTTATATTGTGTTGCTAGGTGTTACTAGGTGTTGTATTGTGTTGCTAGGTGTACTGTATTGTGTTATAGGTTGTGTTGCTAGGTGTTGTATTGTGTTGCTAGGTGTTATATTGTGTTGCTAGGTGTGTTATATTGTGTTGCTAGATGTTATATTGTGTTGCTAGGTGTTGTATTGTCTTGCTAGGTGTTGTATTGTGTCTGAGGTGATATTGTGTTGCTCGGTGTTATGTTGTGTTGCTAGAATGTTATATTGTATTGCTAGGTGTTATATTGGTGTTGACTAGGTGTTGTATTGTGTTGCTAGGTATTATATTGTGTTGCTAGATGTTATATTGTGTTGCTAGATGTTGTATTGTGTTGCTAGGTGTTATATTGTGTTGCTTGGTGTTGTATTGTGTTGCTAATGGTGTTATATTGCATTGCTAGGTGTTATATTGTGTTGCTAGGTGTTATATTGTGTTGCTAGGTGTTATATTGTGTTGCTAGGTGTGTGTTATTGTGTTGCTAGGTGTTATATTGTGTTGCTAGGTGTTGTATTGTGTTGCTAGGTGTTATATTGTGTTGCTAGGTGTTGTATTGTGTTGCTAGGTGTTATATTGTGTTGCTAGGTGTTGTATTGTGTTGCTAGGTGTTATATTGTGTTGCTAGGTGTTATATTGTGTTGCTAGGTGTTATATTGTGTTGCTAGGTGTTATATTGTGTTGCTAGGTGTTATATTGTGTTGCTAGGTGTTATATTGTGTTGCTAGGTGTTATATTGTGTTGCTAGGTGTTGTATTGTGTTGCTAGGTGTTATATTGTGTTGCTAGGTGTTATATTGTGTTGCTAGATGTTGTATTGTGTTGCTAGGTGTTGTATTGTGTTGCTAGGTGTTATATTGTGTTGCTAGGTGTTATATTGTGTTGCTAGGTGTTATATTGTGTTGCTAGGTGTTATATTGTGTTGCTAGGTGTTCTATTGTGTTGCTAGGTGTTGTACTGTGTTGCTAGATGTTGTATTGTGTTGCTAGGTGTTATGTTGTGTTGCTAGGTGTTGTATTGTGTTGCTAGGTGTTGTATTGTTTTGCTAGGTGTTGTATTGTGTTGCTAGGTGTTGTATTGTGTTGCTAGGTGTTGTGTTGCTAGGTGTTGTGTTGTGTTGCTAGGTGTTGTATTGTGTTGCTAGGTGTTATATTGTGTTGCTAGGTGTTATATTGTGTTGCTAGGTGTTGTATTGTGTTGCTAGGTGTTATATTGTGTTGCTAGGTGTTATATTGTGTTGCTAGGTGTTATATTGTGTTGCTAGGTGTTATATTGTGTTGCTAGGTGTTATATTGTGTTGCTAGGTGTTATATTGTGTTGCTAGGTGTTATATTGTGTTGCTAGGTGTTATATTGTGTTGCTAGGTGTTATATTGTGTTGCTAGGTGTTATATTGTGTTGCTAGGTGTTATATTGTGTTGCTAGGTGTTATATTGTGTTGCTAGGTGTTATATTGTGTTGCTAGGTGTTATAATGTATATTGTGTTGCTAGGTGTTATATTGTGTTGCTAGGTGTTATATTGTGTTGCTAGGTGTTATATTGTGTTGCTAGGTGTTATATTGTGTTGCTAGGTGTTGTATTGTGTTGCTAGGTGTTGTATTGTGTTGCTAGGTGTTATATTGTGTTGCTAGGTGTTGTATTGTGTTGCTAGGTGTTTGGCTTTGTTGTGTTGTTTTTGCTTTCTTACCATTTTATTGGGGTATTTTATCACCACAGGCTGAACTGGCACCGCTGGGATGAATGCTCCTGTGTGACAAGACAGAAATCAACACTATTACACACACTGGACTACAGTCCCCTAAAACTAAGAAACTAGAATATTCTAGATCGCATACAAGAGCCTCGGCCCACGGCGACAGTAGCTAACCCAGATGTAAAATGTCCGTCCGCACGACTGGAAGTGGATTAAAGCATCCGCTAAATGGAATATATTATAATAATTATTGATATATTCATGTCCATTCAAATATAGTCATGAAGCTCCTTTTCATCCGTTTGTCCAATCAGAAACATGCCGTCCTGTGCAGAATATGTCATGGAATCCTCTGATTGGAAGACAACTGAACATCTTTCAGTTAGACAGTGGTGATTGGTCTGATCTCAGCTCCTGGGCGGTCAGTTAGACAGTGGTGATTAATCTGATCTCAGCTCCTGGGCGGTCAGTTAGACAGTGGTGATTAATCTGATCTCAGCTCCTGGGCGGTCAGTTAGACAGTGGTGATTAATCTGATCTCAGCTTGGGCGGTGTTGCTAGTGTGATTAATCTGATCTCAGCTCCTGGGCGGTCAGTTGCAGTGGTGATTAATCTGATCTCAGCTAGGTGGTCATATTGTGTTGATAGGTGTCTCATCCTGTCAGTTGCAGTGGTGATTAATCTGATCTCAGCTCCTGGGCTGTTGCTGGTGATTAATTGATTGCTAGCTGTTATATTGTCAGTTGCAGTGGTGATTATATCTGATCTCAGCTCCTGGGCGGTCAGTTATATTGTGGGCTAGGTGATCTATCCTGTGTTAGATGGTGATTAATCTGATCTCAGCTCCTGGGCGGTGGTTAGACAGTGGTGATTAATCTGATCTCAGCTCCTGGGCTCAGTTAGACAGTGGTGATTAATCTGATCTCAGCTCCTTGTGTTGGGATTATATTGTGTCTCAGTCCAGACAGTGGTGATTATCTCAGCTGTTGCTGGTGTTAATATCTCAGCTCCTGTGTTGCTAGGTGATTAATATCTGCTCCTGGGCGGTCCCAGTTAGCAGTGGTATATTGGTGATTGCTCAGCTCCTGGGTGGTGTTATTCTGTTCCTGGGTGTCATATTGATGTTGCTAGCTGTTATATTGTGTTGCTAGATCAGTTAGATTGATGTTGCTAGGTGTTATATTGTGATTGATCTCAGCTCCTGGGCGGTGTTATGGTGATTAATCTGATCTCAGCTCCGGTCCAGATATTGTGATTAGATGTTGATTGTGTTGCTAGGTGTTAGACAGTGGTGATTAATCTGATCTCAGTCCTGCAGTGGTGATTAATCTGTCCTGGGCGGTCAGTAGACAGTGGTGATTATTGTGATTCAGCTCCTGGGTTTAGACATGGTGATTAATTGTCTCAGCTTGCTAGTTGTTATATTGTGTTGCTAGGGCGGTGTTAGATTGGTGATTGCTGATCTCAGCTCCTGTGTTAGCTGGTGATTAATTGTGTTGCTAGGTGTGATTGGTCTGATATTGTGTTGCTGGTGTGATCTCAGTCCTGGGCGGTATATTATATCTGATCTTGCTAGGTGTCAGTTTGACAGTGGTGATTATATCTGATCTCAGTCCTGGGCTAGGTGGTGATTAATCATATTGTGTTGCTGATCTCAGCTCCTGTCAGTTGACAGTGGTGATTAATCTGATCTCAGCTTGCTAGGTCCCAGATTGTGTTGATAGGTGATTATATTGTGTTGACTGGTGTTATATTGTGCTGCTAGGTGTTATATTGTGTTGACAGTGGTATCTGATCTCAGCTAGTGTTGTATTGGTGATTAGCTAGGTGTGATATATGGGCGTCCAGTTAGCTAGGTGATTATGATTATTGCTAGGTTATTAGTAGATTAATATATTGTGTTGCTAGGTGTTATATTGTCTTGCTAGAGATGTTGTGTTGCTAGGTGTTAATTGTGTTCTAGGTGTTGTATTGTGTTGCTAGGTGTTATATTGTGTTGCTAGGTGTTATGTTGTGTTGCTAGGTGTTATATTGTGTTGCTAGGTGAAATTGTGTTGCTAGGTGTTTGGCTTTGTTGTGTTGTTTTTGGGCGGTCCATTTTATTGGGGTATGTATTACCATCTGAACTGGCACCGCTGGGATGAATGCTCCTGTTGACAAGACAGAAATCAACACTGATCATCCTGGGCTCAGTTAACAGTAATTCTGATCTCAGTTGGGGCGGTCTAGTGGTGATTATTCTAGATCCCACGGCGACAGTCCCCAGTGTAAAATGTCCGTCCGTTAGACTGGAAGTGGTGATTAAAGATCTAGGAATATATTATAATAGATTATTGATTATTCATGTCCATTCAAATATAGTCATGAAGCTCAGTTAGACAGTGGTGATTAATCTTTGTCTCAATCAGAAGTGGTGATTAATCTGATCTCAGCTCCTGGCAGTTAGACAATATGATCAATCTGATCTCATCCTGGGCTCATTGGAAGACAACTGAACATCAGCTCCTGGGCGGTCAGTTAGAACAGTGGTGTCTGATCTCAGCTCCTGGGCGGTCAGTTAGACAGTGGTGATTAATCTGATCTCAGCTCCTGGGCGGTCAGTTAGACAGTGGTGATTAATCTGATCTCAGCTCCTGGGCGGTCAGTTAGACAGTGGTGATTAATCTGTTAGACAGTGGTGATTAATCTGATCTCAGCTCCTGGGCGGTCAGTTAGACAGTGGTGATTAATCTGATCTCAGCTCCTGGGCGGTCAGTTAGACAGTGGTGATTAATCTGATCTCAGCTCCTGGGCGGTCAGTTAGACAGTGGTGATTAATCTGATCTCAGCTCCTGGGCGGTCAGTTAGACAGTGGTGATTAATCTGATCTCAGCTCCTGGGCGGTCAGTTAGACAGTGGTGATTAATCTGATCTCAGCTCCTGGGCGGTCAGTTAGACAGTGGTGATTAATCTGATCTCAGCTCCTGGGCGGTCAGTTAGACAGTGGTGATTAATCTGATCTCAGCTCCTGGGCGGTCAGTTAGACAGTGGTGATTAATCTGATCTCAGCTCCTGGGCGGTCAGTTAGACAGTGGTGATTAATCTGATCTCAGCTCCTGGGCGGTCAGTTGATTAATCTGATCAGTGGTGATTAATCTGATCTCAGCTCCTGGGCGGTCAGTTAGACAGTGGTGATTAATCTGATCTCAGCTCCTGGGCGGTCAGTTAGACAGTGGTGATTAATCTGATCTCAGCTCCTGGGCGGTCAGTTAGACAGTGGTGATTAATCTGATCTCAGCTCCTGGGCGGTCAGTTAGACAGTGGTGATTAATCTGATCTCAGCTCCTGGGCGGTCAGTTAGACAGTGGTGATTAATCTGATCTCAGCTCCTGGGCGGTCAGTTAGACAGTGGTGATTAATCTGATCTCAGCTCCTGGGCGGTCAGTTAGACAGTGGTGATTAATCTGATCTCAGCTCCTGGGCGGTCAGTTAGACAGTGGTGATTGGTCTGATCTCAGCTCCTGGGCGGTCAGTTAGACAGTGGTGATTAATCTGATCTCAGCTCCTGGGCGGTCAGTTAGACAGTGGTGATTAATCTGATCTCAGCTCCTGGGCGGTCAGTTAGACAGTGGTGATTAATCTGATCTCAGCTCCTGGGCGGTCAGTTAGACAGTGGTGATTAATCTGATCTCAGCTCCTGATCTCAGCTCCTGGGCGGTCAGTTAGACAGTGGTGATTAATCTGATCTCAGCTCCTGGGCGGTCAGTTAGACAGTGGTGATTAATCTGATCTCAGCTCCTGGGCGGTCAGTTAGACAGTGGTGATTAATCTGATCTCAGCTCCTGGGCGGTCAGTTAGACAGTGGTGATTAATCTGATCTCAGCTCCTGGGCGGTCAGTTAGACAGTGGTGATTAATCTGATCTCAGCTCCTGGGCGGTCAGTTAGACAGTGGTGATTAATCTGATCTCAGCTCCTGGGCGGTCCGTTAGACAGTGGTGATTAATCTGATCTCAGCTCCTGGGCGGTCCGTTAGACAGTGGTGATTAATCTGATCTCAGCTCCTGGGCGGTCCGTTAGACAGTGGTGATTAATCTGATCTCAGCTCCTGGGCGGTCAGTTAGACAGTGGTGATTAATCTGATCTCAGCTCCTGGGCGGTCCGTTAGACAGTGGTGATTAATCTGATCTCAGCTCCTGGGCGGTCCATCCTTAGAAGATATTCAGTCTTAACTTGAAGTGATTGGTTCAACAACTAAAATGGTGTTGCTCAGGGTGTTGATCCGTGCTACCAACTATTCTGATGACTCAGCTCCTAGGGCCTGTGTGTGTCCTACCTTTCCTGTCTCCTCCTCACGGTACTATCTAACAGACCTGGTTAGATCAGAACATGTCCTACTGACTCCTAACTCTCCTACCTTTCTAGGTGTCTCCTCCTCACGGTACTATCTAACAGACCTGGTTAGATCAGGAGACATGTCCTTCTGACTCTTTAACTCTCCTATCCTAAAGTTTTCCGTATGTGTGGTCCCAAGAAAGAGACTCTAGGTGTTATTTCCTGTCTCCTCCTCACGGTACTATCTAACATACCTGGTTAGATCAGAACATGTCCTACTGACTCTCTAACTCTCCTACCTTTCCTGTCTCCTCCTCACGGTACTATCTAACATACCTGGTTAGATCAGAACATGTCCTACTGACTCTCTAACTCTCCTACCTTTCCTGTCTCCTCCTCACGGTACTATCTAACATACCTGGTTAGATCAGAACATGTCCTACTGACTCTCCTACCTTTCCTGTCTCCTCCTCACGGTACTATCTAACATACCTGGTTAGATCAGAACATGTCCTACTGACTCTCCTACCTTTCCTGTCTCCTCCTCACGGTACTATCTAACATACCTGGTTAGATCAGAACATGTCCTACTGACTCTCTAACTCTCCTACCTTTCCTGTCTCCTCCTCACGGTACTATCTAACATACCTGGTTAGATCAGAACATGTCCTACTGACTCTCCAACTCTCCTACCTTTCCTGTCTCCTCCTCACGGTACTATCTAACATACCTGGTTAGATCAGAACATGTCCTACTGACTCTCCTACCTTTCCTGTCTCCTCCTCACGGTACTATCTAACAGACCTGGTTAGATCAGAACATGTCCTACTGACTCTCCTACCTTTCCTGTCTCCTCCTCACGGTACTATCTAGCATACCTGGTTAGATCAGAACATGTCCTACTGACTCTCCTGTTTCCTGTCTCCTCCTCACGGTACTATCTAACATACCTGGTTAGATCAGAACATGTCCTACTGACTCTCCTACCTTTCCTGTCTCCTCCTCACGGTACTATCTAACATACCTGGTTAGATCAGAACATGTCCTACTGACTCTCCTACCTTTCCTGTCTCCTCTCACGGTACTATCTAACAGACCTGGTTAGATCAGAACATGTCCTACTGACTCTCTAACTACCTTTCCTGTCTCTCCTCACGGTACTATCTAACAGACCTGGTTAGATCAGAACATGTCCTACTGACTCTGACCTTTTCCTGTCTCCTCCTCACGGTACTATCTAACATACCTGGTTAGATCAGAACATGTCCTATATGACTCTCCTCTCCTGCCTTTCCTGTCTCCTCCTCACGGTACTATCTAACATACCTGGTTAGATCAGAACATGTCCTACTGACTCTCTAGGTTTCCTGTCTCCTCCTCACGGTACTATCTAACATACCTGGTTATATTGAACATGTCCTACTGACTCTCCTACCTTTCAGGTATGTTGATCCCAGAACATGTCCGTTATATTGCATTGCTAGGTGTTGTCACGGTACTATTAGCCCAGACCTGGTTAGAAGCATGTTACTGATCTAACTGTCCTATTTCCTGTGGTCCTCTCAGGTATATTAACAGTGTTGCTAGACATGTCCTATTGACTTGCTACCTTCCTGTCATATCCTGTGTCTAACAGACCTGGTTATATTGAATCCTGCTAGGTGTCCTATTCCTGTTGCTAGGTGTTATATTGTGTTGATCAGAACATGTCCTATGTTCCTACCTTGCTAGGTGTTATATTGACCTGTTGATAGAACATGTCCTACTGACTCTCCTATTTCCTGTCTCCTGCTCAGGTGTTATATTGACCTGGTTGATCAGAACATGTTCCTACCTTTCCTGTTTGCTACTGTGATTGGTTGATCAGAACATGTTATATCTGTGTTGCTGTCTCTGTTATACCTGGTTAGATCAGAACATGTTACTGATCTCTGTCTCCTAGCTTTATGTCTCTGTCACAGTTAGATCTAGACAGACCTGGTTAGATCAGAACAGTCCTACTGACTGTAGGTGTTACCTTTGTGTTCTCAGCAGTTATATTGTGTTAGATAGAAGTGTCCTACAGACTCTCCTACCTGATGTCTCCTCCTCACAGTGGTGTATTATGGTTAGATCAGAACATGTCCTATGATCTCAGCTTTCCTGGTGTCACGGTATATTGTGGTTAGATAGCATGTTATACTGATCTCTAACTGTCCTACAGACTTTCCTGTTCTCCTCAGGTACTGTATCTGTGGTTAGACAGACAGGTTATATGTCTTGCTAGGTGTCCTGTCTCTGTGTTGCTAGGACCTGGTTAGATCAGAACATGGGTACTGACTCTAACTCTCCTACCTTTCCTGTCTCCTCCTGTTAGTCTAACATAGGTGTTATATTGTGTTGCTAGGTGTTGTATTGTGTCCTACCTTTCTGGTTACCTATTTTATTAACATACCTGGTTTGATATGTCCTTGTGTCTCAGGCCTGTCTTCCTAGGTGTCATATCTTGCAGACCTGGTTAGATTGTGGGTGAATTCCTTGTGACAGTTCCAGAAATCAACCACGGTGTATCACATCTGGTTGATTGTTCCTAACTCTCAGCTCCTTGTGGTCAGAAGTCCTCACTAGTAATATTTGTTCTAACATACCTGCCAAGTTAGATAAGCATAAAAGAAATACTAAAAATGGGCCTGTGTTCAGTAGCTATCTAGAGTTATATGGTTGATTGTTGTATTGTGTCTCAGGTGTTATATGTCTTATATTATTGATTATATTGTGTTGCAATGGTTAGATCAAAGTTATATTGTGTTGCTAGGTGTTATATGTGTTGCTCCTGGGCGCATTGCTAGGTGTGTGTAGAACAGGTGTCCTATTGTGTCTCTAGGTGTTATATTGTCTAGGTGTCCTATTGTGTTGCTAGGTGTTATTGTGTTCTGGTTTGTATAGTTCAGTGGTGTTAACATGTCAGCTCCTGTTGCTGGTCATTTTGTTGGTGTTAATTGGTTGCTCTCAGCTGCCTGGTGTTATATTGTGTTGCTACCATTTTAGTTAGATTGTGTGGTGATTAATCTGATCTCAGGCCTGGGCGGTCAGTTAGACAGTGGTGATTAATCTGATCTCAGCTCCTGTGTGACAGTTAGACAGTGGTGATTAATCTGATTCTCACACTAGCTCCTGGGCGGTCAGTTAGAATATTGTGGTGATTAATCTGATCTCAGCTCCTGGGCGGTCAGTTAGACTATGGTGTTAGCTCTGATCTCAGCTCCTGGGCAAATCCTATGTCCTGTCTGGTGATTAATCTGATCTAAAGCAGCTCCTGGGCAGGTAGTTAGACAGTGGTGATTAATCTGATAAAAAGAAATCTCAGCTCCTGGGCGGTCATTTAGAACATGTATTGTGCTAATGATTAATCTGATCTCAGCTCCTGGGCGGTCAGTTAGACAGTGGTGATTGGTCTGATCTCAGCTCCTGGGCGACAGTGGTGATTATTGGTCTGATCTCAGCTCCTGGGCGGTCAGTTAGACAGTGGTGATTAATCTGATCTCAGCTCCTGGGCGGTCAGTTAGACAGTGGTGATTAATCTGATCTCAGCTCCTGGGTATATTGTCATACCTGGTTATATTGTGTGGTGATTAATCTGATCTCAGCTCCTGTCTTCCTCAGGGTCAGTTAGACAGTGGTGATTAATCTGATCTCAGCTCCTGGGCTCACGGTCAGTTAGTTAGCTAGTGGTGATTAATCTGATCTCAGCTCCTGGGCGGTCCGTTAACAGTGGTGATTAAACATGTCTGATCTCAGCTCCTGGGCGGTCAGTTAGACAGTGGTGATTAATCTGATCTCAGCTCCTGGGCGGTCAGTTAGACAGTGGTGATTGGTCTGATCTCAGCTCCTGGGCGGTCAGTTAGACAGTGGTGATTGGTCTGATCTCAGCTCCTGGGCGGTCAGTTAGACAGTGGTGATTGGTCTGATCTCAGCTCCTGGGCGGTCAGTTAGACAGTGGTGATTAATCTGATCTCAGCTCCTGGGCGGTCAGTTAGACAGAACATGTGACTTAATCTGATACCTTTCCTGCAGTCTCCTCCCCTCACGGTACTATCTAACATCAGTTAGATAGTGGTGATGTAATATTGATCTCAGCTCCTGGTACGGTCTAACATACCTGGTTAGATCAGTGTGATTAATCTGATCTCAGCTCCTGGGCGGTCATCTAACATACCTGTTAGACAGTGGTGATTAATCTGATCTCAGCTCCTGGGCGGTCCTATTAGACAGTGGTGATTAATCTGATCTCAGCTCCTGGGCGGTCATGTTAGACAGTGGTGATTAATCTGATCTCAGCTCCTGGGCCTCCTCACGGTCAGTTAACAGTGGTGATTAATGTCTGACTCTCAGCTCCTGTCTCCTCCTCACGGTACTATTAACATACCTGGTTAGATAGAACATGTCCTACTATCTGAAGCTCCTGATCTCAGGTACCTAACAGACCTGGTTAGATAGAACAGTGGTGACTCTCCTATTCTGATCTCAGCTCCTGGGCTATCAGTTAGACAGTGGTGATTAATCTGATCTCAGCTCCTGGGCGGTCAGTTAGACAGTGGTGATTAACTGATCTCAGCTCCTGACAGGTACTATCTAGCATACCTGGTTAGACAGTGGTGATTAATCTGATCTCAGCTCCTGGGCGGTCAGTTAGACAGGTGATTAATCTGATCTCAGCTCCTGTCTCGGTCCGTTAGACAGTGGTGATTAATCTGATCTCAGTCTCCTCCTGGGCGGTCTATCTAGCATACCTGGTTAGGAACATGTCCTATTGGTCTGACTCTCAGCTCCTGTCTCCTCCTCTCAGGTACTATGATTAACAGTGGTGATTAGAACATGTCCTACTGATCTCAGCTCCTGGGCTCAGTTAGACAGTGGTGATCCTGACTCTCACCTTTCCTGTCTCCTCCTCACGGTACTATCTAACAGACCTGGTTAGATCAGAACATGTCCTACTGACTCTCTAACTCTCCTACCTTTCCTGTCTCCTCCTCACGGTACTATCTAACAGTGGTTAGATTAAACATGTCCTGACTCTCAGCTCCTGTCTCCTCCTCACGGTACTATCTAACATACCTGGTTAGATCAGAACATGTCCTACTGACTCTCCTACCTTTCCTGTCTCCTCCTCACGGTACTATCTAACATACCTGGTTAGATCAGAACATGGTCCTTGACTCTCCTACCTCCTGACCTCCTCAGACAGTGGTGATTAATCTAACAGCTCCTGGTTAGATCAGAACATGGTCCTGACTCTCCTGGCTTTCCTGGGATTAATCCTCCTCACGGTACTATCTAACAGACCTGGTTAGATCAGAACATGTCCTGACTCTCAGCTCCTGTCTCCTCCTCACGGTACAGAACATACCTGGTTAGATCAGAACATCCTACTGACTCTCAGCTCCTACCTTTCCTGTCTCCTCCTCACGGTACTATCTAACATACCTGGTTAGATCAGAACATGTCCTACTGACTCTCCTACCTTTCCTGTCTCCTCCTCACGGTACTATCTAACAGACCTGGTTAGATCAGAACATGTCCTACTGACTCTCTAACTCTCCTACCTTTCCTGTCTCCTCCTCACGGTACTATCTAACAGACCTGGTTAGATCAGAACATGTCCTACTGACTCTGACTCTCTGACCTTTCCTGTCTCCTCCTCACAGTGTACTATCTAACATACCTGGTTAGATCAGAACATGTCCTACTGACTCTCTAACTCTCCTACCTTTCCTGTCTCCTCCTCACGGTACTATCTAACATACCTGGTTAGATCAGAACATGTCCTACTGACTCTCTAACTCTCCTACCTTTCCTGTCTCCTCCTCACGGTACTATCTAACATACCTGGTTAGATCAGAACATGTCCTTCTGACTCTCCTACCTTTCCTGTCTCCTCCTCATGGTACTATCTAACAGACCTGGTTAGATCAGAACATGTCCTACTGACTCTCCTACCTTTCCTGTCTCCTCCTCACGGTACTATCTAACATACCTGGTTAGATCAGAACATGTCCTACTGACTCTCCTACCTTTCCTGTCTCCTCCTCACGGTACTATCTAACAGACCTGGTTAGATCAGAACATGTCCTACTGACTCTCTAACTCTCCTACCTTTCCTGTCTCCTCCTCACGGTACTATCTAACAGACCTGGTTAGATCAGAACATGTCCTACTGACTCTCTAACTCTCCTACCTTTCCTGTCTCCTCCTCACGGTACTATCTAACATACCTGGTTAGATCAGAACATGTCCTTCTGACTCTCCTACCTTTCCTGTCTCCTCCTCATGGTACTATCTAACAGACCTGGTTAGATCAGAACATGTCCTACTGACTCTCCTACCTTTCCTGTCTCCTCCTCATGGTACTATCTAACATACCTGGTTAGATCAGAACATGTCCTACTGACTCTCCTACCTTTCCTGTCTCCTCCTCACGGTACTATCTAACATACCTGGTTAGATCAGAACATGTCCTACTGACTCTCCTACCTTTCCTGTCTCCTCCTCACGGTACTATCTAACAGACCTGGTTAGATCAGAACATGTCCTACTGACTCTCTAACTCTCCTACCTTTCCTGTCTCCTCCTCACGGTACTATCTAACATACCTGGTTAGATCAGAACATGTCCTACTGACTCTCTAACTCTCCTACCTTTCCTGTCTCCTCCTCACGGTACTATCTAACATACCTGGTTAGATCAGAACATGTCCTACTGACTCTCCTACCTTTCCTGTCTCCTCCTCACGGTACTATCTAACATACCTGGTTAGATCAGAACATGTCCTACTGACTCTCCTACCTTTCCTGTCTCCTCCTCACGGTACTATCTAACATACCTGGTTAGATCAGAACATGAGAGAGACTGATCTCCTACCTTTCCTGTCTCCTCCTCACGATACTATCTAACAGACCTGGTTAGATCAGAACATGTCCTACTGACTCTCCTACCTTTCCTGTCTCCTCCTCACGATACTATCTAACAGACCTGGTTAGATCAGAACATGTCCTACTGACTCTCCTACCTTTCCTGTCTCCTCCTCACAGTACTATCTAACATACCTGGTTAGATCAGAACATGTCCTACTGACTCTCCTACCTTTCCTGTCTCCTCCTCACGGTACTATCTACCATACCTGGTTTGTAGGTGATGAGACACGACCTGTTGGTACACGTTCCCTCTGGGAAAATCATTATCTGGAGAGAGGGGAACATCAGCCACATTATCAGACACGTGTTTCCATGGTAATGAGATCATCTGAGTGGATACATCCTGAACACTGTTAGGTGGCTGTTCTCTAGTTTGTTTACTGAACGATACCATGGCTCTTTGTTTACTTTGTCCTGTGTGTGTGTGTGTGTGTGTGTGTGTGTGTGTGTGTGTGTGTGTGTGAGTGAGAGACCGAGAGAGAGAGAGAGATACAGAGAGAGAGAGAGAGCTAGAGAGCGAGACAGAGAGAGAGAGAGAGACAGAGAGAGACAGAGAGAGAGAGAGAGCTGAGAGCAGAGAGAGCTAGAGAGAGAGAGACAGAGAGAGAGAGAGAGAGAGAGCTGAGAGAGACAGAGAGAGAGAGAGAGACTAGAGAGCGAGACAGAGAGAGAGAGAGAGACAGAGAGAGCCTGGAGAGACAGAGAGAGAGACAGAGACAGAGAGAGCTAGAGAGCTTGATCAGAGACTGGAGAGACAGAGAGAGACAGAGACAGAGAGCTAGAGACAGAGAGAGAGAGAGATATTAAACTGTACCTGAGGCCATTCTCCTCCAGACTGGGCTCTGCGTTTGATCTCCTCAACAGTCTTCTAAGTCCTGGTCTGACCTGGGACAAACACTGGTCTGATGTACTTGATCAGGGCTGGAGGACAGGAGACACAACAGTCAGACACATACTAGTGCTGGGGCCATAAGGTATATTAGCCTGGGTAACAGCATTCCACTCATTAACACTGGTCTGGGGCCATAAGGTATATTAGCCTGGGTAACAGCATTCCACTCATTAACACTGGTCTGGGGCCATAAGGTATATTAGCCTGGGTAACAGCATTCCACTCATTAACACTGGTCTGGGGCCATAAGGTATATTAGCCTGGGTAACAGCATTCCACTCATTAACACTGGTCTGGGGCCATAAGGTATATTAGCCTGGGTAACAGCATTCCACTCATTAACACTGGTCTGGGGCCATAAGGTATATTAGCCTGGGTAACAGCATTCCACTCATTAACACTGGTCTGGGGCCATAAGGTATATTAGCCTGGGTAACAGCATTCCACTCATTAACACTGGTCTGGGGCCATAAGGTATATTAGCCTGGGTATCAGCATTCCACTCATTAACACTGATCTGGGGCCATAAGGTATATTAGCCTGGGTAACAGCATTCCACTCATTAACACTGGTCTGGGGCCATAAGGTATATTAGCCTGGGTAACAGCATTCCACTCATTAACACTGGTCTGGGGCCATAAGGTATATTAGCCTGGGTATCAGCATTCCACTCATTAACACTGGTCTGGGGCCATAAGGTATATTAGCCTGGGTAACAGCATTCCACTCATTAACACTGGTCTGGGGCCATAAGGTATATTAGCCTGGGTAACAGCATTCCACTCATTAACACTCGTCTGGGGTCATAAGGTATATTAGCCTGGGTAACAGCATTCCACTCATTAACACTGGTCTGGGGCCATAAGGTATATTAGCCTTAACAGCATTCCACTCATTAACACTGGTCTGGGACCAGGTTAAAAGGTATCTGCCTAGCTAACATTTTCTACATAAAAACCTAATAAGGTCTACACTTGAATTGGAATGATAGTAGCAACTGATCTGGGACCAGGTTAAAAGGTATCTGTCTAGCTAACATTTTCTACATAAAAACCTAATAAGGTCTACACTTGAATTGGAATGACAGCAGCAACTGATCTGGGACCAGGATAAACGTATCTGCCGAGCCAACATTTTCTACATATGAACCTAATAGGTCTAGTTGTGAAGATCCTGTACAATTTCGGTTGTAATTTTACAACAGAGAATCTGTTAGGTTGACAGGAAGTGGTTAACAGGAAGTGGTTATCTACGAACTCAGCTTCAGTGGTTATCCAGCCCTTGTCCAGGTCCAATCATTTACAGAACTGTACCGGTTACCGTTCTGACTCAAAACCACACTTCCTGAAACGGGAAGTTCACTCCTGTCAGATTGAAAGGTCACACCAGGGTTCAACACGGGGTTCACTCTTCAAGAACACTTCCTCTAGTCAAGGTTCTCACTTTCACTTTCCCCTGCTTTGACACAGGTCTCAATGTCCTCTATATCAGAGACTACTGCTGTATTATAGACCTGGACCCTGTGGTGCTGAGCCTGGATCAGAACTACTGTATTATAGACCTGGACCCTGTGGTGCTGAGCCTGGATCAGAACTACTGTATTATAGACCTGGACCCTGTGGTGTTGAGCCTGTCTCTGGGTCAGAGCTACTGTATTGTACACCTGGACCCTGTGGTGTTGAGCCTGTCTCTGGGTCAGAACTACTGTATTACACAGACATTAGTCCCAGGGATCTGTCTAGCCACTGTTTCCCAGGGACCTCAGAACACTGGGATCTAGTTAGCACAGACATTAGTCCCAGGGATCTAGTCTAGCCACTACACAGACATTAGTCCCAGGGACCTAGTC
This sequence comes from Oncorhynchus keta, assembly GCF_023373465.1. Taxonomy (NCBI): domain Eukaryota; kingdom Metazoa; phylum Chordata; class Actinopteri; order Salmoniformes; family Salmonidae; genus Oncorhynchus; species Oncorhynchus keta. Next base: position 42,676 of record NW_026290877.1, on the reverse strand, counting down.
TAGCCACTACACAGCCATTAGTCCCAGGGATCTAGTCTAGCCACTACACAGCCATTAGTCCCAGGGATCTAGTCTAGCCACTACACAGCCATTAGTCCCAGGGATCTAGTCTAGCCACTACACAGACATTAGTCCCAGGGATCTAGTCTAGCCACTACACTACACAGCCATTAGCCCCAGGGATCTAGTCTAGCCACTGACACAGCCATTAGTCCCAGGGATCTAGTCTAGCCACTACACAGCCATTAGTCCCAGGGATCTAGTCTAGCCACTACACAGCCATTAGTCCCAGGGATCTAGTCTAGCCACTACACAGCCAACATGATTCTATTACAGAGTAGGCTTGCTGCTGCTGAACACAATGAATGTCCAAACCCACTCCCTGTGCTACGCCTGGTTACCCTAACAAGATGTCCCAGGGGTTATTAGATCCCGCCGGACACTGCAGTGAAAGGTTTCCCCTTAGTCTCTATGAATATCAGCGAAGGTAAAACACGGTTAGAACTGTACTTAAATATAATAAAGAGTTAGTGAATTTCCTAATGATCTTCTGTGTGCCGCAAGATCACAGGTTAGAGGACTACAGTACAGGCCTGGTGGCACAAGATCACAGGTTAGAGGACTACAGTACAGGCCTAGTGACACCAGATCACAGGTTAGAGGACTACAGTACAGGCCTGGTGACACAAGATCACAGGTTAGAGGACTACAGTACAGGCCTAGTGACACAAGATCACAGGTTAGAACTACAGTACAGGCCTAGTGGCACCAGATCACAGGTTAGAGGACTACAGTACAGGCCTAGTGACACCAGATCACAGGTTAGAGGACTACAGTACAGGCCTAGTGGCACCAGATCACAGGTTAGAGGACTACAGTACAGGCCTAGTGACACCAGATCACAGGTTAGAGGACTACAGTACAGGCCTGGTGGCACCAGATCACAGGTTAGAGGACTACAGTACAGGCCTGGTGGCACAAGATCACAGGTTAGAGGACTACAGTACAGGCCTGGTGACACCAGATCACAGGTTAGAGGACTACAGTACAGGCCTGGTGGCACAAGATCACAGGTTAGAGGACTACAGTACAGGCCTGGTGGCACAAGATCACAGGTTAGAGGACTACAGTACAGGCCTAGTGACACCAGATCACAGGTTAGAGGACTACAGTACAGGCCTGGTGACACAAGATCACAGGTTAGAGGACTACAGTACAGGCCTGGTGGCACAAGATCACAGGTTAGGGGAGGACTACAGTACAGGCCTAGTGGCACCAGATCACAGGTTAGAGGACTACATACAGTACAGGCCTGGTGACACAAGATCACAGGTTAGAGGACTACAGTACAGGCCTGGTGACACAAGATCACAGGTTAGAGGACTACAGTACAGGCCTGGTGACACAAGATCACAGGTTAGAGGACTACAGTACAGGCCTGGTGGCACCAGATCACAGGTTAGAGGACTACAGTACAGGCCTGGTGACACCAGATCACAGGTTAGAGGACTACAGTACAGGCCTAGTGGCACAAGATCACAGGTTAGAGGACTACAGTACAGGCCTGGTGGCACAAGATCACAGGTTAGAGGACTACAGTACAGGCCTGGTGGCACAAGATCACAGGTTAGAGGACTACAGTACAGGCCTGGTGGCACAAGATCACAGGTTAGAGGACTACAGTACAGGCCTGGTGGCACAAGATCACAGGTTAGAGGACTACAGTACAGGCCTGGTGGCACAAGATCACAGGTTAGAGGACTACAGTACAGGCCTAGTGACACCAGATCACAGGTTAGAGGACTACAGTACAGGCCTAGTGATGACCAGATCACAGGTTAGAGGACTACAGTACAGGCCTAGTGACACAAGATCACAGGTTAGAGGACTACAGTACAGGCCTAGTGGCACCAGATCACAGGACTACAGTACAGGCCTAGTGGCACCAGATCACAGGTTAGAGGACTACAGTACAGGCCTGGTGGCACCAGATCACAGGTTAGAGGACTACAGTACAGGCCTAGTGACACAAGATCACAGGTTAGAGGACTACAGTACAGGCCTGGTGACACAAGATCACAGGTTAGAGGACTACAGTACAGGCCTGGTGACACAAGATCACAGGTTAGAGGACTACAGTACAGGCCTGGTGACACAAGATCACAGGTTAGAGGACTACAGTACAGGCCTGGTGGCACAAGATCACAGGTTAGAGGACTACAGTACAGGCCTAGTGGCACCAGATCACAGGTTAGAGGACTACAGTACAGGCCTAGTGGCACCAGATCACAGGTTAGAGGACTACAGTACAGGCCTGGTGGCACCAGATCACAGGTTAGAGGACTACAGTACAGGCCTAGTGGCACAAGATCACAGGTTAGAGGACTACAGTACAGGCCTAGTGACACCAGATCACAGGTTAGAGGACTACAGTACAGGCCTAGTGACACAGATCACAGGTTAGAGGACTACAGTACAGGCCTAGTGACACCAGATCACAGGTTAGAGGACTACAGTACAGGCCTAGTGGCACCAGATCACAGGTTAGAGGACTACAGTACAGGCCTGGTGGCACAAGATCACAGGTTAGAGGACTACAGTACAGGCCTGGTGGCACAAGATCACAGGTTAGAGGACTACAGTACAGGCCTGGTGGCACAAGATCACAGGTTAGAG
>NW_026290877.1:0-35000 GCF_023373465.1 Oncorhynchus keta | reverse complement strand
GTCACATCTCATTTACTCCCCACTGGGTGTGATGAGACAGACCACTACTGTAGTAGGAGAGGAGAGGAGAGGAGAGGAGAGGAGAGGTTGAGTACAGGAGAGGAGAGGAGAGGAGAGGAGAGTGTTGAGACGGAGAGGAGAGGAGAGGAGAGAGTGGAGAGAGGAGAGGAGAGGAGAGGAGAGGAGAGGAGAGGAGAGTGTTGAGTACAGGAGAGGAGAGGAGAGGAGAGAGAGGAGAGAGGAGTGTTGAGTACAGGAGAGGAGAGGAGAGTGTTGAGTACAGGAGAGGAGAGGAGAGGAGAGGAGAGGAGAGGAGAGGGAGAGGAGGAGGAGAGTGTTGAGTACAGGAGAGGAGAGGAGGGAGAGAGAGGAGAGGAGAGGAGAGGAGAGGAGAGGAGAGGAGAGGAGAGGTTGAGGACAGGAGAGGAGAGGGAGAGTGTTGAGTAGGAGAGGAGAGGAGAGTGTTGAGTACAGGAGAGGAGAGGAGAGGAGAGAGAGAGGAGAGGAGAGGAGAGGAGAGGAGAGGAGAGGAGAGGAGAGGAGAGGAGAGAGGAGAGAGAGTGTTGAATACAGGAGAGGGCTCAGGCAGGAGAGGTCAAACATTGACACACTAGGAGAGGAGAGGAGAGGAGAGGAGAGTGTTGAGTCAGGAGTTAGAGGAGCCTAATTCACCACCAGAAATAGAAACTGAGGAAGGAGAAACAGACCAAAATACACTGAGTGAACAAAACAGAGGAACACCTGAGGAGATGACATAGACTGACCAGGAGAAAGATATGATCCCTTATTGATGTCAGAGTGTTGAATCCAGGAGAGGTAGATGAAGAGGAGAGGAGACATGTAGATGAAGGGGAGGAGACATGGAGAGGAAGGGGAGGAGACCTGGTTAAATAATGTACTTTAAGCCTTGAGACAATTGAGACATGGATTGTGTCTGAGAGGAGAGGAGAGGGTGAATGGGAAGACTAAATATTTAAGTGTTTGAACGGAGGTAGGAGTAGAGGTGCCAGGAGCAGGAGGTGTTGAGTACAGGAGAGAGAAGAGCAGGAGAGCTGGGTTTTTCAAACTCAAAAGGGTCCAGACCCCAAGGAGAGGAGAGGAGAGGAGAGTCACCAGAAGCTTCTCCAATCCACCAGGGGACTCCTCAGGCAGTCGTCAAACCATTTCACTAACACTCTCTGGCTGAGGCAACCCATAACTTTCCCTCTATTCAACAGTTATAACCCTAATTCACTCTAGAAACTGATGAATTCAAACCCAAAATACACTGAGTGAACAAAACATTAACACCTGCTCTTTCCATGACATAGACTGACCAGGTGAACCCTATTCCCTTATTGATGTCACTTTGTTAAATCCTCTTCAATCTGTTGTGAAGGGGAGGAACATGTAGATGAAGGGGATAACATGTAGATGAAGGGGAGTGTCTTAAATAATGTATTTTAAGCCTTGAGACAATTGAGACATGGATTGTGTCTGTGTGCCGTTCAGAGGGTGAATGGGGCAAGACTAAATATTTAAGTGCCTTTGAACGGGGTATTGTAGTAGGTGCCAGGCCCACCTGTTTGTGTCAATAACAGCTTTCGCTGCTGGGTTTTTCAAACTCAAAATGGTCCACCACCCTTTCCAGACAACTTGACAACTGTGGGAAGCATTTGAGTCAAATGGACCAGCATCCCTTGTAGTGTCAAAAACCCTTTCCTCTCTCTGTTGTAGTGTCTATAACCCTCTCCTCTCTCTATTGTAGTGTCTATAACCCTTTCCTCTCTCTGTTGTAGTGTCTATAACCCTCTCCTCTCTCTGTTGTAGTGTCTATAACCCTTTCCTCTCTCTATTGTAGTGTCTATAACCCTTTCCTCTCTGTTGTAGTGTCTATAACCCTTTCCTCTCTCTGTTGTAGTGTCTCTAACCCTTCCCTCTCTCTGTTGTAGTGTCTATAACCCTCTCCTCTCTCTATTGTAGTGTCTATAACCCTTTCCTCTCTGTTGTAGTGTCTATAACCCTTTCCTCTCTCTGTTGTAGTGTCTATAACCCTTCCCTCTCTCTGTTGTAGTGTCAAAAACCATTTCCTCTCTCTGTTGTAGTGTCTATAACCCTCTCCTCTGTTGTAGTGTCTATAACCCTTTCCTCTGTTGTAGTGTCTATAACCCTTTCCTCTCTCTGTTGTAGTGTCTATAACCCTTTCCTCTGTTGTAGTGTCTATAACCCTTTCCTCTGTTGTAGTGTGTATAACCCTTTCCTCTCTCTGTTGTAGTGTCTCTAACCCTTTCCTCTCTCTGTTGTAGTGTCTCTAACCCTTTCCTCTCTCTGTTGTAGTGTCTCTAACCCTTTCCTCTCTCTGTTGTAGTGTCTATAACCCTTTCCTCTGTTGTAGTGTCTATAACCCTTTCCTCTCTGTTGTAGTGTCTATAACCCTTTCCTCTCTCTGTTGTAGTGTCTATAACCCTTTCCTCTGTTGTAGTGTCTATAACCCTTTCATCTCTCTGTTGTAGTGTCTATAACCCTCTCCTCTCTCTGTTATAGTGTCTCTAACCCTTTCCTCTGTTGTAGTGTCTATAACCGTTTCCTCTCTCTGTTGTAGTGTCTATAACCCTTTCCTCTGTTGTAGTGTCTCTAACCCTTTCCTATCTCTGTTGTAGTGTCTCTAACCCTTTCCTCTCTGTTGTAGTGTCTCTAACCCTTTCCTCTCTGTTGTAGTGTCTCTAACCCTTTCCTCTCTGTTGTAGTGTCTATAACCCTTTCCTCTCTCTGTTGTAGTGTCTCTAACCCTTTCCTCTCTGTTGTAGTGTCTCTAACCCTTTCCTCTCTCTGTTGTAGTGTCTCTAACCCTTTCCTCTCTCTGTTGTAGTGTCTAACCCTTTCCTCTCTCTGTTGTAGTGTCTCTAACCCTTTCCTCTCTCTGTTGTAGTGTCTAACCCTTTCCTCTCTCTGTTGTAGTGTCTAACCCTTTCCTCTCTCTGTTGTAGTGTCTAACCCTTTCCTCTCTCTATTGTAGTGTCTATAACCCTTTCCTCTGTTGTAGTGTCTATAACCCTTTCCTCTGTTGTAGTGTCTATAACCCTTTCCTCTTTCTGTTGTAGTGTCTCTAACCCTTTCCTCTCTCTGTTGTAGTGTCTCTAACCCTTTCCTCTGTTGTAGTGTCTATAACCCTTTCCTCTGTTGTAGTGTCTATAACCCTTTCCTCTCTGTTGTAGTGTCTCTAACCCTTTCCTCTCTCTGTTGTAGTGTCTCTAACCCTTTCCTCTCTCTGTTGTAGTGTCTATAACCCTTTCCTCTCTCTGTTGTAGTGTCTATAACCCTTTCCTCTCTCTGTTGTAGTGTCTCTAACCCTTTCATCTCTCTGTTGTAGTGTCTATAACCCTCTCCTCTCTCTGTTATAGTGTCTCTAACCCTTTCCTCTGTTGTAGTGTCTATAACCGTTTCCTCTCTCTGTTGTAGTGTCTATAACCCTTTCCTCTGTTGTAGTGTCTCTAACCCTTTCCTATCTCTGTTGTAGTGTCTCTAACCCTTTCCTCTCTGTTGTAGTGTCTCTAACCCTTTCCTCTCTGTTGTAGTGTCTCTAACCCTTTCCTCTCTGTTGTAGTGTCTATAACCCTTTCCTCTCTCTGTTGTAGTGTCTCTAACCCTTTCCTCTCTGTTGTAGTGTCTCTAACCCTTTCCTCTCTCTGTTGTAGTGTCTCTAACCCTTTCCTCTCTCTGTTGTAGTGTCTAACCCTTTCCTCTCTCTGTTGTAGTGTCTAACCCTTTCCTCTCTCTGTTGTAGTGTCTAACCATTTCCTCTCTCTGTTGTAGTGTCTCTAACCATTTCCTCTCTCTGTTGTAGTGTCTATAACCCTTTCCTCTGTTGTAGTGTCTATAACCCTTTCCTCTTTCTGTTGTAGTGTCTCTAACCCTTTCCTCTCTCTGTTGTAGTGTCTCTAACCCTTTCCTCTGTTGTAGTGTCTATAACCCTTTCCTCTGTTGTAGTGTCTATAACCCTTTCCTCTCTCTGTTGTAGTGTCTATAACCCTTTCCTCTGTTGTAGTGTCTATAACCCTTTCCTCTCTGTTGTAGTGTCTCTAACCCTTTCCTCTCTCTGTTGTAGTGTCTCTAACCCTTTCCTCTCTCTGTTGTAGTGTCTATAACCCTTTCCTCTCTCTGTTGTAGTGTCTATAACCCTTTCCTCTCTCTGTTGTAGTGTCTATAACCCTTTCCTCTCTCTGTTGTAGTGTCTATAACCCTTTCCTCTCTCTGTTGTAGTGTCTATAACCCTTTCCTCTCTCTGTTGTAGTGTCTCATGTATCTCAGAGTGAACCACAGAGGGTTCATGTATCTCAGTGTGAACCACAGAGGGTTCATGTATCTCAGAGTGAACCACAGAGGGTTCATGTATCTCAGAGTGAACCACAGAGGGTTCATGTATCTCAGAGTGAACCACAGAGGGTTCATGTATCTCAGAGTGAGTATTATAGTGTGTTTGTCCCCTCACAGTCCCCTGTCGTTCCAAGAGATTTTGTTTCATCTTTTCTTAAAGGTAATGTTATATAAGGGCTATTTACCTTCTCCATAGAGACTGGGGTTCCACCACCATCTCGTTGGCATCTCACAGAGAGTTGGGGTTAGGGTCAGATGGATAGGGTTAAAGGTTATAGGGGTCATGGGTTAGGTTAGTATACATACTTCCTCCATAGAGACTGGGGTTCCACCACCATCTCGTTGGCATCTCACAGAGAGTTGGGGTTAGGGTCAGATGGATAGGGTTAAAGGTTATAGGGGTCATGGGTTAGGTTAGTATACATACTTCCTCCATAGAGACTGGGGTTCCACCACCATCTCGTTGCGTCCCACAGAGGCGATGAAGGCGAAGGGCCAGGCCAGCAGCATCATGAAGGCTGCCAGGAACAACCGGATGGGGAACAGAGTCACCGTCATCAACACTATCTGAATGGAGACAAAGATGGAGAACAGAGATGTAGACAGACAGCTTGGATAGATAGAACAGAGCTGTAGACAGACAGCTTGGATAGATAGAACAGAGCTGTAGACAGACAGCTTGGATAGATAGAACAGAGCTGTAGACAGACAGGAACAGCTTGGATAGATCCACCAAACTTTACAGTGGGCACTGTATATTGGGGCAGCTAGCGTTCTCCTGGCATCCACCAAACTGTGATGACCCTCCCACTCTGTGACGACACTCCCACTCTGTGACGACACTCCCACTCTGTGACGACACTCTCACTCTGTGACGACACTCTCACTCTGTGACGACACTCCCTCTCTGTGACGACCCTCCCACTCTGTGACGACCCTCCCACTCTGTGACGACCCTCCCACTCTGTGACAACCCTCCCACTCTGTGACGACCCTCCCACTCTGTGACGACCCTCCCACACTGTGACGACCCTCCCGAACTGTGAAGACCCTCCCGAACTGTGAAGACCCTCCCGAACTGTGAAGACCCTGCCACTCTGTGAAGACCATCGCACTCTGTGACGACCCTCCGTAACTGTGACGACCCTCCAACTCTGTGACGACCCTCCGTAACTGTGACGACCCTCTCACTCTGTGACGACCCTCCCACTCTGAAGATTCTCCCACTCTGTGACGACCGTCCCGAACTGTGACGACCCTCCCACTCTGTGAAGATTCTCCCACTCTGTGACGACCCTCCCGAACTGTGACGACCCTCCCACTCTGTGAAGACCCTGCCACTCTGTGAAGACCCTCGCACTCTGTGACGACCCTCCGTAACTGTGACGACCCTCCCACTCTGTGACGACCCTCCGTAACTGTGACGACCCTCCCACTCTGTGACGACCCTCCGTAACTGTGACGACCCTCCGTAACTGCGACGACCCTCCCACTCTGTCTGCCGAATTTCTTTCTCTTTGCTCCCGATTTCCTTATTAGGATGTCGGTGGGCGGAGCCGGGAGGGTCGTTAGCGAAATGGGACACACCTTTCCCCCATTCATTGAGGAGACTCTCTCCATGTAGACCCATGTCGTCCATGGGTGGTCCTTCTGTAGCTCAGTTGGTAGAGCATGGCGCTTGTAACGCCAGGGTAGTGGGTTCGATTCCGGGACCACCCATACGTAGAATGTATGCACACATGACTGTAAGTCGCTTTGGATAAAAGCGTCTGCTAAATGGCATATATTATTATTATTATTTATTATTAGACAAAACTGGTGGATTTTTGGTTGTGGAATTTTGTGGTTTGTTTGTTTTGGCACCTCTCAACACCTCCTACGAACACATCCACTCACACTACTGATTACTGACTACACACACACACACATCCACTCACACTACTGATTACTGACTACACACACACACACACACACACACACACCATTGTTAATTGTATATACTGGTGTACTTTAGTTAATAAATATATTTTTGCTATATTCCTTATCTTCACGTCGTCTCCCTCTTTGTTACGAGCTACGAGTCGGTTCGTGACAAAACCTAGATTTGTCCATCGGACTGCCAGATGGTGAAGCGTGACCACGTCGTCTCCCTCTTTGTTACAAGCTACGAGCCGGTTCGTGACAAAACCTAGATTTGTCCATCAGACTGCCAGATGGTGAAGTGTGACCACGTCGTCTCCCTCTTTGTTACAAGCTACGAGTCGGTTCGTGACAAAACCTAGATTTGTCCATCGGACTGCCAGATGGTGAAGTGTGACCACGCGTCTCCCTCTTTATTTACAAGCTACGAGCCGGTTCGTGACAAAACCTAGATTTGTCCATCAGACTGCCAGATGGTGAAGTGTGACCACGTCGTCTCCTCTTTGTTACAAGCTACGAGCCGGTTCGTGACAAAACCTAGATTTGTCCATCGGACTGCCAGATGGTGAAGTGTGACCACGCTATCTCCCTCTTTGTTACAAGCTACGAGCCGGTTCGTGACAAAACCTAGATTTGTCCATCGGACTGCCAGATGGTGAAGTGTGACCACGTCGTCTCCCTCTTTGTTACGGGCTACGAGTCGGTTCGTGACAAAACCTAGATTTGTCCATCGGACTGCCAGATGGTGAAGTGTGACCACGTCGTCTCCCTCTTTGTTACAAGCTACGAGCCGGTTCGTGACAAAACCTAGATTTGTCCATCAGACTGCCAGATGGTGAAGTGTGACCACGTCGTCTCCCTCTTTGTTACGAGCTACGAGCCGGTTCGTGACAAAACCTAGATTTGTCCATCAGACTGCCAGATGGTGAAGTGTGACCACGTCGTCTCCCTCTTTGTTACGAGCTACGAGTCGGTTCGTGACAAAACCTAGATTTGTCCATCGGACTGCCAGATGGTGAAGCGTGACCACGTCGTCTCCCTCTTTGTTACGAGCTACGAGCCGGTTCGTGACAAAACCTAGATTTGTCCGTCTGACTGCCAGATGGTGAAGCGTGATTCATCACTCCAAGAGAACGTGATTCCACTGCTCCGAGAGTCCAATGGCGGCGAAGCTTTACACCACTCCAGCTGATGCTTGGCATTGTGCTTGGTGATCCTAGCCTTGTGTGCGGCTGCTCTGCCATGGAAACCCATTTCACGAACAGTTATTGTGCTGATGTTGCTTCCCAGAGGCAGTTTGTGACTCGGTAGTGAATGCTGCAACGAAGACAGACGATTTTTACGCGCTTCAGCACTCAGCGGTCCTGTTCTGTGAGCTTGTGTGGCCTACCACTTTGCGGCTGAGCCGTTGTTTCTCTTAGATGTTTCCACTTCACAATAACAGCACTGACAGTAGGCATAAGATCACTGCACCTGTACATAGCCCATCTGTAAATAGCCCATTCCAACAACCTCATCCCTATACTGTTATTTATTTGTTGCTCCTTTGCACCCCAGTATCTCTACTTGCACATTCATCTTCTGCACATCTATCACTCCAGTGTTTAATTGATATATTGTAATTACTTCACCTTACCTTCACCTCTGCGGCCTATTTATTCCCTCACCTCCCATAATCTTACCTCATTTGTACACACTGTATATAGGTTTTATGTCTACTGTGTTATTGACTGTATGTTTTGTTTATTCCATGTGTAACTCTGTGTTGTTGTCTGTTAACACTGCTTTGCTTTATCTTGACCTGGTAGCAGTTGTAAATGAGTTGTTCTCAACTAGCCTACCTGGTTAAATAAAGGTGTTCTCAACTAGTCTACCTGGTTAAATAAAGGTGTTCTCAACTAGTCTACCTGGTTAAATAAAGGTGTTCTCAACTAGTCTACCTGGTTAAATAAAGGTGTTCTCAACTAGTCTACCTGGTTAAATAAAGGTGTTCTCAACTAGTCTACCTGGTTAAATAAAGGTGTTCTCAACTAGTCTACCTGGTTAAATAAAGGTGTTCTCAACTAGTCTACCTGGTTAAATAAAGGTGTTCTCAACTAGTCTACCTGGTTAAATAAAGGTGTTCTCAACTAGTCTACCTGGTTAAATAAAGGTGTTCTCAACTAGTCTACCTGGTTAAATAAAGGTGTTCTCAACTAGTCTACCTGGTTAAATAAAGGTGTTCTCAACTAGCCTACCTGGTTAAATAAAGGTGTTCTCAACTAGTCTACCTGGTTAAATAAAGGTGTTCTCAACTAGTCTACCTGGTTAAATAAAGGTGTTCTCAACTAGTCTACCTGGTTAAATAAAGGTGTTCTCAAATCAATACAACCAGTTGACTCGGGGGGCAGCTCTAGCAGGGCAGAAATGTGATGATTTTGACTTGTTGGAAAGGTGGCATCCTGTTACGTTGCCTACGTTGAAAGTCACCTGAGGTCTTCAGTGAGGCCATTCTACTGGTAATGTTTGTCTATGGAGATTGCATGGATGTGTGTTCTCGATTTTTGTACACCCTGTTAAATAAAGGTGTTCTCTAACTAGTCTACCTGGGTGTGGCTGAAATAGCTACCTGGTTAAATCTACTAATTTGAAGGGGTGTCCTCATACTGCTGTATATATAGTGTATGAAGGGGTGTCCTGTATATATTCTCCTTTTAAAGGGATAGTGGTTGGCTCCTTCTCCTTTTAAAGGGATAGTGGTTGGCTCCTTTTAAAGGGATAGTGGTTGGCTCCTTCTCCTTTTAAAGGGATAGTGGTTGGCTCCTTTTAAAGGGATAGTGGTTGGCTCCTTCTCCTTTTAAAGGGATAGTGGTTGGCTCCTTCTCCTTTTAAAGGGACAGTGGTTGGCTCCTTCTCCTTTTAAAGGGATAGTGGTTGGCTCCTTCTCCTTTTAAAGGGATAGTGGTTGGCTCCTTCTCCTTTTAAAGGGACAGTGGTTGGCTCCTTCTCCTTTTAAAGGGATACTGGTTGGCTCCTTCTCCTTTTAAAGGGATAGTGGTTGGCTCCTTCTCCTTTTAAAGGGATACTGGTTGGCTCCTTCTCCTTTAAAGGGATAGTGGTTGGCTCCTTTTCCTTTTAAAGGGATAGTGGTTGGCTCCTTCACCTTTAAAGGGATAGTGGTTGGCTCCTTCTAAAGGGATAGTGGTTGGCTCCTTCTAAAGGGATAGTGGTTGGCTCCTTCTCCTTTTAAAGGGATAGTGGTTGGCTCCTTCTCCTTTTAAAGGGACAGTGGTTGGCTCCTTCTCCTTTTAAAGGGATAGTGGTTGGCTCCTTCTCCTTTTAAAGGGATAGTGGTTGGCTCCTTCTCCTTTTAAAGTGATACTGGTTGGCTCCTTCTCCTTTTAAAGGGATAGTGGTTGGCTCCTTCTCCTTTTAAAGGGATACTGGTTGGCTCCTTCTCCTTTAAAGGGATACTGGTTGGCTCATTTCAAAGGGATAGTGGTTGGCTCCTTTTCCTTTTAAAGGGATAGTGGTTGGCTCCTTCTCCTTTTAAAGGGATAGTGGTTGGCTCCTTCTCCTTTTAAAGGGACAGTGGTTGGCTCCTTTTAAAGGGATAGTGGTTGGCTCCTTCTCCTTTTAAAGGGATACTGGTTGGCTCCTTCTCCTTTTAAAGGGATACTGGTTGGCTCATTTCAAAGGGATAGTGGTTGGCTCCTTCTCCTTTTAAAGGGATAGTGGTTGGCTCCTTCTCCTTTTAAAGGGATACTGGTTGGCTCCTTCTCCTTTTAAAGGGATAGTGGTTGACTCCTTCTCCTTTTAAAGGGATACTGGTTGGCTCCTTCTCCTTTTAAAGGGATACTGTTTGGCTCCTTCTCCTTTTAAAGGGATAGTGGTTGGCTCCTTTTAAAGGGATAGTGGTTGACTACTTCTCCTTTTAAAGGGATACTGGTTGGCTCCTTCTCCTTTTAAAGGGACAGTGGTTGGCTCCTTCTCCTTTTAAAGGGATAGTGGTTGACTCCTTCTCCTTTTAAAGGGATACTGGTTGGCTCCTTCTCCTTTTAAAGGGACAGTGGTTGGCTCCTTCTCCTTTTAAAGGGATAGTGGTTGGCTCCTTCTCCTTTTAAAGGGATACTGGTTGGCTCCTTCTCCTTTTAAAGGGATAGTGGTTGAATCCTCCTGCTCCTTTTAAAGGGATAGTGGTTGGCTCCTTCTCCTTTTAAAGGGATACTGGTTGGCTCCTTCTCCTTTTAAAGGGATAGTGGTTGGCTCCTTCTCCTTTTAAAGGGATAGTGGTTGGCTCCTTTTCCTTTTAAAGAGATAGTGGTTGGCTCCTTCTCCTTTTAAAGGGATAGTGGTTGGCTCCTTCTCCTTTTAAAGGGATAGTGGTTGGCTCCTTCTCCTTTTAAAGGGATAGCGGTTGGCTCCTATCCCTAACCCTTCATCCACTATACACTATATATTCATACAGCAGTATGTGGACACCCCATTCATACACTATACTATACACAGCAGTATGAGGACACCCCTTCATACACTATATATACAGCATCCACTATGTGGACACCCCTTCATCCACTATATATACAGCAGTATGAGGACACCCCTTCATCCACTATATATACAGCAGTATGTGGACACCCCTTCATACACTATATATACAGCAGTATGTGGACACCCCTTCATACACTATATATACAGCAGTATGAGGACACCCCTTCATACACTATATATACAGCAGTATGTGGACACCCCTTCATCCACTATATATACAGCAGTATCCACTATATACACCCCTTCATCCACTATATATACAGCAGTATGAGGACACCCCTTCATCTACTATATATACAGGACACCCCTTCATCCACTATATATACAGGACACCCCTTCATCCACTATATATACAGGACACCCCTTCATACACTATATATACAGGACACCCCTTCATACCACTATATATACAGGACACCCCTTCATACACTATATATACAGCAGTATGAGGACACCCCTTCATCCACTATATATACAGGACACCCCTTCATCCACTATATATACAGGACACCCCTTCATACACTATATATACAGGACACCCCTTCATACACTATATATACATCCAGGACACCCTTCATACACTATATATACAGCAGTATGAGGACACCCTTCATCCACTATATATACAGCAGTATGAGGACACCCCTTCATACACTATATATACAGGACACCCCTTCATCACTATATATACAGCAGTATGTGGACACCCCTTCATTCATACACTATATATACAGCAGTATGAGGACACCCCTTCATACACTATATATACAGCAGTATGACTATATATACAGGACACCCTTCATCCACTATATATACAGCAGTATGAGGACACCTCTTCATACACTATATATACAGGACACCCCTTCATACACTATATATACAGGACACCCCTTCATCCACTATATATACAGGACACCCCTTCATACACTATATATACAGGACACCCCTTCATACACTATATATACAGCAGTATGAGGACACCCCTTCATCCACTATATATACAGCAGTATGAGGACACCCCTTCATACACTATATATACAGCAGTACTATATATACAGAGGACACCCCTTCATATATATACACTTCATATATATATACAGCAGTATGAGGACACCCCTTCATCCACTATATATACAGCAGTATGTGGACACCCCTTCATACACTATATATACAGCAGTATGTGGACACCCCTTCATCCACTATATATACAGCAGTATGAGGACACCCCTTCATCCACTATATATACAGCAGTATGTGGACACCCCTTCATCCACTATATATACAGCAGTATGGACACCCCTTCATACACTATATATACAGCAGTATGAGGACACCCCTTCATCCACTACTATATATACAGGACAGTATGAGGACACCCCTTCATACACTATATATACAGGACAGTATGAGGACACCCCTTCATCCACTATATATACAGCAGTATGTGGACACCCCTTCATCCACTATATATACAGGAGTATGAGGACACCCCTTCATCCACTATATATACAGCAGTATGTGGACACCCCTTCATACACTATATATACAGCAGTATGTGGACACCCCTTCATACACTATATATACAGCAGTATGTTCATACACTATATATACAGGACACCCCTTCATACACTATATATACAGCAGTATGGGACACCCCTTCATACACTATATATACAGGACACCCCTTCATACACTATATATACAGGACACCCCTTCATACACTATATATACAGGACACCCCTTCATACACTATATATACAGGACACACCCTTCATACACTATATATACAGGACACCCCTTCATCCACTATATATACAGCAGTATGAGGACACCTCTTCAACTATATATACAACAATCCATTCAGACAGCTGGTCAACAGACTGCCAGATGGACAGGATTCAGAGAGCTGGTCATAGACTGCCAGTTCACCTAGCCTACACTGTCTCAAACTCATTTTAAATTAGTTTCATTGGTCTACATTAACAACAAAAAATTATTTTCCCGCCCGATACCCTGAATGGAGCGCAGAATAACCTACATTATGAATGTAATGCATTCTGGGAAATATTTATAGAGAATCCAAACGTGTGAGAATACGTGCACAGCCACACTGAATGAAAACATGTGCTGTGTTACTGAAACGGGAGGAGGAGTCAGTGGTTTCAGCCACGTTACCATGACAACAGGCCTATGACTATAACAGGACATGAAATGTCCCCCCACCCCCACCCCTCCCCTTATCAACTGTGATACAGACCGTCTCAGTGGTGTGTAGACTTACACAACGGCTACATACCAAGTGAACCGCGGCGGAACCTCGCCTACATTCTAGTAAAGCACCGAGGTCAGCTTCACAGAGAAACGGTTCTCATTATACAGTCGAGCGTTGAATAATTTGAAACAAGAGGGACATTTACGGTCGTCGTTTCATTTGAAACACTTCTAAAAACCGGGAGACAGTCGAGACACAAGCTTCTAACGCCGGAGTTTATTCCAATCCTACCCTGGAGGTCCAGACAACTACTGGCTTCCTGTTCTACCTGATAATGAACTGCACCCACCTGGTGTCTCAGGTCTAAATCAGGCCCTGACTAGAGGGGAATCACCCACCTGGTGTCCCAGGTCTAAATCAGGCCCTGACTAGAGGGGAATCACACACCTGGTGTCCCAGGTCTAAATCAGGCCCTGACTAGAGGGGAATCACACACCTGGTGTCCCAGGTCTAAATCAGGCCCTGACTAGAGGGGAATCACCCACCTGGTGTCCCAGGTCTAAATCAGGCCCTGACTAGAGGGGAATCACCCACCTGGTGTCCCAGGTCTAAATCAGGCCCTGACTAGAGGGGAATCACCTACCTGGTGTCCCAGGTCTAAATCAGTCCCCTGACTAGAGGGGAATCACCCACCTGGTGTCCCAGGTCTAAATCAGGCCCTGACTAGAGGGGAATCACCCACCTGGTGTCCCAGGTCTAAATCAGGCCCTGACTAGAGGGGAATCACCCACCTGGTGTCCCAGGTCTAAACCAGTCCCTGACTAGAGGGGAATCACCCACCTGGTGTCCCAGGTCTAAATCAGTCCCTGATCAGAGGGGAATCACCCACCTGGTGTCCCAGGTCTAAATCAGTCCCTGACTAGAGGGGAATCACCTACCTGGTGTCCCAGGTCTAAATCAGTCCCTGAATAGAGGGGGAATCACCCACCTGGTGTCCCAGGTCTAAACCAGTCCCTGACAAGAGGGAATCACCCACCTGGTGTCCCAGGTCTAAATCAGTCCCTGACTAGAGGGGAATCACCAGGTGTCCCAGGTCTAAATCAGTCCCTGACAAGAGGGGAATCAACCACCTGGTGTCCCAGGTCTAAATCAGTCCCTGACAAGAGGGGAATCACCCACCTGGTGTCCCAGGTCTAAATCAGTAGAACCCCCTGGTGTCCCAGGTCACTATAGATTCAGGTAGAACCCCCCCCAGGTCACTATAGATTCAGGTAGAACCCCCAGGTCACTATAGATTCAGGTAGAACCCCCAGGTCACTATAGATTCAGGTAGAACCCCCCAGGTCACTATAGATTCAGGTAGAACCCCCAGGTCACTATAGATTCAGGTAGAACCCCCAGGTCACTATAGATTCAGGTAGAACCCCCAGGTCACTATAGATTCAGGTAGAACTCTCCCAGGTCACTATAGATTCAGGTAGAACCCCCAGGTCACTATAGAATCAGGTAGAACTCTCCCAGGTCACTATAGATTCAGGTAGAACTCTCCCAGGTCACTATAGATTCAGGTAGAACCCCCCGGGAGGTCACTAGTCAGGTAGAACCCCCAGGTCACTATAGATTCAGGTAGAACCCCCCCAGGTCACTATAGTCAGGAAGAACCCCCCAGGTCACTATAGATTCAGGTAGAACCCCCCAGGTCACTATAGATTCAGGTAGAACCAACCCAGGTCACTATAGATTCAGGTAGAACCCCCCCAGGTCACTATAGTCAGGTAGAACCCCCAGGTCACTATAGATTCAGGTAGAACCCCCCCTAGGTCACCATTGATTCGCAGGTCCACCCCAGGTTGTGTAGTAGTAGAGAGAACAGTCTATGACTTGGGTGGCTGGGGTACATTTTTATGGCCTTCCTCTGACACCGCCTGGTATAGAAGTGGATGGTAGGGAGGACCACAGAGATGTACTGTGCCATTTGCACTGAGCTTTGTAGCTCCTTGACTCTCGGATGCTGTTTGGAGGATGATAGACCCTTTGTCTTACTTACATTGAGGGAGAGGTTGTTGTCCTGGCACCACACGGCCAGGTCTCTGACCTCCTCCCATAGGCTCTCATCTCATACCCCCTGTATATAGCCTCCACATTGACTCTGTACCGGTAACACCCTGTATATAGCCTCCACATTGACTCTGGTACCCCCTGTATATAGCCTCCACATTGACTCTGTACCGTAACCCCTGTATATAGCCTCCACATTGACTCTGTACCGGTACCCTCTGTATATAGTCTCCACATTGATTCTGTACCGGTACCACCTGTATATAGTCTCCACATTGACTCTGTACCGGTACCCCTGTATATAGTCTCCACATTGACTCTGTACCTGTACCCCTGTATATAGTCTCCACATTGACTCTGTACCGGTACCACCTGTATATAGTCTCCACATTGACTCTATACCGGTACCCTCTGTATATAGCCTCCACATTGACTCTGTACCATAATACCCTGTATACAGCCTCCACATTGACTCTGTACCGTAATACCCTGTTTAGTCTCCACATTGACTCTGTACCGTAACACCCTGTATATAGCTTCCACATTGACTCTGTACTGGTACCCCTGTATATAGCCTCCACATTGACTCTGTACCAGTACCCCTGTATATAGCCTCCACATTGACTCTGTACCAGTACCCCTGTATATAGCCTCCACATTGACTCTGTACCGGTACCCCTGTATATAGTCTCCACATTGACTCTGTACCGGTACCCCTGTATATAGCCTCCACATTGACTCTGTACCAGTACCCCCTGTATATAGCCTCCACATTGACTCTGTACCGGTACCCCTGTATATAGCCTCCACATTGACTCTGTACCGGTACCCCTGTATATAGCCTCCACATTGACTCTGTACCGGTACCCCCTGTATATAGCCTCCACATTGACTCTGTACCAGTACCCTCTGTATATAGTCTCCACATTGACTCTGTACCGGTACCACCTGTATATAGTCTCCACATTGACTCTGTACCGGTACCACCTGTATATAGTCTCCACATTGACTCTGTACCGGTACCCCTGTATATAGTCTCCACATTGACTCTGTACCGGTACCCCTGTATATAGTCTCCACATTGACTCTGTACCGGTACCCTCTGTATATAGCCTCCACATTGACTCTGTACCATAATACCCCTGTATATAGCCTCCACATTGACTCTGTACCGTAATACCCTGTATATAGCCTCCACATTGACTCTGTACCGTAACACCCTGTATATAGCCTCCACATTGACTCTGTACTGGTACCCCTGTATATAGCCTCCACATTGACTCTGTACCAGTACCCCTGTATATAGCCTCCACATTGACTCTGTACAGTACCCCTGTATATAGCCTCCACATTGACTCTGTACCGGTACCCCTGTATATAGCCTCCACATTGACTCTGTACCGGTACCCCTGTATATAGTCTCCACATTGACTCTGTACCGGTACCCCCTGTATATAGCCTCCACATTGACTCTGTACCGTAACACCCTGTATATAGCCTCCACATTGACTCTGTACCGTACCCCTGTATATAGCCTCCACATTGACTCTGTACCGGTACCCCTGTATATAGCCTCCACATTGACTCTGTACCGGTACCCCTGTATATAGCCTCCACATTGACTCTGTACCGGTACCCCTGTATATAGTCTCCACATTGACTCTGTACCGGTACCCCTGTATATAGCCTCCACATTGACTCTGTACCGGTACCCCTGTATATAGCCTCCACATTGACTCTGTACCGGTACCCCTGTATATAGCCTCCACATTGACTCTGTACCGGTACCCCTGTATATAGCCTCCACATTGACTCTGTACCGGTACCCCCTGTATATAGTCTCCACATTGACTCTGTACCAGTACCCCCTGTATATAGTCTCCACATTGACTCAGTACCGTAACACCCTGTATATAGCCTCCACATTGACTGTACCATAACACCCTGTATATAGCCTCCACATTGACTCAGTACCGTAACACCCTGTATATAGCCTCCACATTGACTCTGTACCGTAATACCCTGTATATAGTCTCCACATTGACTCTATACCGGTACCCCCTGTATATAGCCTCCACATTGACTCTGTACCGTAATACCCTGTATATAGCCTCCACATTGACTCTGTACCGTAATACCCTGTATAAAGCCTCGCTATTGTTATTTGACTGCTGCTGTGTAATTGTTACTTTTATTTACACTTTTTCTTAAAGTATTGTTGGTTAAGGGCTTGTAAAGTAAGCATATTGTATTCGGCGCATGTGACAAATAACATTTGATTTGAACACGCGCACTAGGCTCGTTCAGAAGACAGGTTGTCGTTTTTAATGCCCTAAATATCAGGACCTGGCGGCCAAACGTTTGATTCAACAATCCAGAGACTGAAACAAATAAATCAAAATGACTTTTAATTAAGGAGAACAAATCTATATACAATCCTGAAATTAGCTATAAACGTCAATCGTAAAACAAAGCTTCAAACGATAAGGAATACCTAGGATAGGATATACCCCTTTTATTATTTCCACTGGATGTCATAAGGTGAATGTAATAAGAGCGTCTGCTAAATGACTTAAATGTAAATGTAAATGTTATTAGAAAATGAACCGTGGATTCCGTTATTTACACCTGCATTGCTTGCTGTTCCACTGGGGTGTCATAAGGTGAATGCACCAATTTGTAAGTCGCTCTGGATAAGAGCGTCTGCTAAATGACTTAAATGTAAATGTTACAGAAAATGAACCGTGGATTCAAGGAGTTTGACAAGTCAATGAGAAGTAAAATATCTCTTCCTTTAGTTGTTAATTTTAGTCCAAATCTAAAGGCACAACCTAGATTCTTAAGTAGTTAAACATTTTATTACTCCAATTTCGTGAAATTGACTAACTGACACGTTTTTCATTTTCATCAACAACAACTTTATACTGAAGGAATGCGTTTGATTTGACGTCCTGCACATGCGCAGTTCGCTGCGAGACGACCATTAAAACCCGATAACCTGTTTCTACGCATGCGCTTAGCTAACCAACGTCGCCATGACATCGCTTACAAATTGTGACCGAGGATTTCTATTGGACAAGCAAATTTTATGCCTTTACCTTCATACGGAACCGTGTTTGCTGTACCTGTCAAGCGCCATCATTTTAATAGAAGAAGCAATGGAAGAGTTGCTGATATTCAGTGTCAACTACTGGTTGTTGAACTCTGCACGCTTGGATCAAGTGCATTCTCTGGTCCATTTCATACTAATATACATTGTTAGCTAACTAATTATCCCCCCCCCCAGCGTTCAACAGAACATAATGCAGAACATAATGCTTACATGGACAAGCCACACCAGACCAGATGCTGACTGAGCAGGAATACACAACTCAACTCAAGTGATGATGTTCATGGGGGCCTCTTGTGACTCATTTTGCAAAAAGACGTATCCTCTTGTAATTATAATTCATTATAATTTCTTAAACATTGGTGGCTGGTTTATCAGCTACATTTCCTAACCACACCAGGACATGTGAATTGTTGTCTTATAGCTGCTACCCTGTGTGTCGTGGTTTATGTGCAAGACAATGCCGCTGTTTCCAAATATTTGTCCAGCTTGTTGTCAAGACTTGGTAGTCAGAGTATACGACTCCAGTGAGCAACATGTAGCCAGCCTTCTAGCTAGTTGCTAGTCAATTAGGCCAGCTAAATACCTTGATCGGCTAGCAACCCGTTATATAAATCTTATCGATAAAAAATAAATAAATAAATAAACATTGGTTTACGTGTTGCACCAGTTGTAATATTTTTGTTCCGCTTACCTTTGCCTTTTCCAGCGGGGTGAATGTCAAGTCACGCACAAAGGGGTTCCTAAATGGAGGCGCCAGTTCCTTCTTCCCATCTCCTTCCCCAGGACACCGTCTGATGGTCGGGAACCTCATCCTCAACGAACCCCGGAGAGAGGAAGGAACCTGTAAATCAGGAAAAGCGAGAGTAGACAATTTTGTTTTATGTTAAACGTTGGTTTTGTTTTCGTGTTTGTGTCTCGCTAATTCCGGCTCGGGTTATTATCTTCGTTCCCCAAGTGGCTGGAGGATTAGCCAAGGATCATGTATTTGAAGTCGGGCGATAGCTTCCCTCGTACGCAGTACTGATGTTGGTACCTTGAATGCCAAACTGGAGTCCCTCTTCCTGGCTGCTTCTTCAGAACGCATGCGCCTAGTAGTCTAAAATGAAATCACTTTTACTTACACAAGATAAACATATATAAAGATTTAGCAGACGCTTTTATCCAGTGCGAGTTAATTAACAGTAGTGAGAGTCCATATATTTTCGTACTGGTCCCCCCGTGGGAATCGAACCCATAACTCTGGCGTTGTAAGTGCCGTACGCTACCAACTAAGCCACACGTGTTCTCACGTCTTTGCTGTATTGATAGCACGTTTATAAACTGTTAAATGTTTACAGAGCTTATTATACTGTTTGTGGTGTTTATATTTGTCCTGTTACACACAGTCTATAATATAAATGTTTTTTTTTTGTGGCATTTTCGAACTTCCCCTGAGACACTCGCTGCGAGGAGGATCACAGCCAAGGTCGAGGCTACCTGCCGTGTCTATATTGGTTCGGAATTGTGTGATTCGTTATTATGGCGCGTGTCTATTTATTTCTTAATGTAATAAATGCGTTGGTGTTTCAGTCAGTCCTTGGTATTGATTTATCAGTCATTTGCACATTAAACGTATTGTCCAGTGCCGTATAATACGTGTTTTAAAACCAACACACTCGGTCTAAATGTAGTCTGTGACGTGGGACATTTCTTCACTTGGGAATCATTTTTTAAATGTTATTTATTTCACCTTTATTTAACCAGGTAGGCAAGTTGAGAACAAGTTCTCATTTACAATTGCGACCTGGCCAAGATAAAGCAAAGCAGTTCGACAGATACAACAACACAGAGTTACACATGGAGTAAAACAAACATAAAGTCAATAATACAGTATAAACAAGTCTATATACAATGTG
This sequence comes from Oncorhynchus keta, assembly GCF_023373465.1. Classification (NCBI taxonomy): domain Eukaryota; kingdom Metazoa; phylum Chordata; class Actinopteri; order Salmoniformes; family Salmonidae; genus Oncorhynchus; species Oncorhynchus keta. The sequence continues at coordinate 14,920 of NW_026290877.1, read as the reverse complement.
AGCAAATGAGGTGAGAAGGGAGGTAAAGGCAAAAAAGGCCATGGTGGCAAAGTAAATACAATATAGCAAGTAAAACACTGGAATGGTAGTTTTGCAGTGGGAAAATGTGCAAAGTAGAAATAAAAATAATGGGGTGCAAAGGAGCTAAATAAATCAAATAAATACAGTAGGGAAAGAGGTAGTTGTTTGGGCTAAATTATAGGTGGGCTATGTACAGGTGCAGTAATCTGTGAGCTGCTCTGACAGTTGGTGTTTAAAGCTAGTGAGGGAGATAAGATCAAACATGCTACTAATCGAATAATCTAAGAGCTGAATGTATCAGTATTGCAGTTTTTTTTTTTTTGCTCAGGATGCAATTTATGCAAATCATGAAGCATTGTAGCAGGCAAATTATTTTTCTCTCTAACAGTAGAAGAGATGGGAAACCTGTCCTTTTGGTTTTGCTGCTATGGCAACAGGTGACTTTCTTTCTCATTGACCCTCTCTCTTCTCCAGGCGGGCTAATGTAGTAGCATCAGTACAGTGTGTATGTTTGCATGCTGTAGGCCTACATAGCAAATGCACAATGATTAAGCATCAGTACTGATTTAAAGGCCCAGTGCTGTCAAAAACGTCATATTCCTGTGTTTTTATATACGCCGCATGTAGAAAATATGAAGACACCTGCTAACATGGACTAACCAGGTGATTCAGAGACTGGCCAGGTGATTCAGAGACTGACCAGGTGATCCAGAGACTGACCAGGTGATCCAGGCCCACTTAGTGTAAGACCTGTTTGAAAAGCCCCCCCCCCCCACTCAGACCACACCCAGACAGTCCTAGATATGTTCTTGTTTTAAGAAATTGCTCTTCGCTAAGAAGTAATTGTTGTATCTTTTTGACCATTTTAATTTGTAAACAATCACAGTAAGGTACTTTTTGTTTTTTACCCAGAAATGATTTGATATTGAGATAAAAAAAAATATCTGCATTGGATCTTTAAGTCTTGGGTTGATTCCCAAATCGCACTCTATCTCCTATATAGTGCACTACTTTGGTCCAGGACTGATAGTGCACTACTTTGGTCCAGGGCTGATAGTGCACTACTTTGGTCCAGGACTGGTAGTGCACTACTTTGGTCCAGGGCTGATAGTGCACTACTTTGGTCCAGGGCTGATAGTGCACTACTTTGGTCTGGGGCCCTAGGGGATAGGGTGCCATTTGGGACTGGATCCCACCAGCAAGCTATCCTTTCATTAGATGGTGATGAAGATAACCATTGAAGAAGTTAGCCTTACTCACAAGGCAATCCTTCTAAAATTATGGTTGGATTAGTTTACTGTTCCTTTGGAAAAACAGATGTTATTTAAAAAAATGTTGAATGTGTCTGTTTTGATACTCAAATTAAATGAATTAGTATTAAAACGTTCAACAGGTTAGATGCACCTCAGAAACCAAGGAAGAAGGAAGGAATCCCATGTCTATTATTACTGCAGTTTAGACGTTGTCTTCCTGCTTAAGACAGTGGGAGACACGGAGTTAGTGAGGTTTTATTTTGGGATGGACAGAATCAATAGAGAACAGCCTCAGGTCTGAAAAGAGACCAGTTCCTCAGATAGTTGCCTGGCTCTGTGTGTGTGTGTGTGTGTGTGTGTGTGTGCGTGCGTGTGTGCGTGCGTGTGTGTGTGTTGGAGTTGCACCACTACTCTATAAGCTGACAACTGGTCCTACAGCTGCTGTACTTAAAGGATGATGTGAAACACCAGACCTGTGAAATGAGTTACCATGACAATTAGACTAGACTGGCGTACAGAGTTAAAGATATTTCGAGAGAGTTGGAGGATCTGTTCATTGTAATATGGTACAGTTCAAGAATGACATAATAATCATTTGGATAGTTTGGTGTAGTATTTGGTAGGCGCATATTATTACTGAACAATTTCAACAATTTTTTTACCGAGTTACGGTTCATATAAGGAAATCAGTCCATTTAAATAAATTCATTAGGCTCTAATCTATTGATTTCACTTTACTGGGCAGGGTCACAGCCATGGGTGGGCCTGGGAGGGCATAGGCCCACCCACTTGGGAGCTAGGCCCAGCCAATCAGAATGAGTATTTCTACACAAAAGGGATTTATTACTGGCTGGTCTCAGACAATCCCGCAATTGAAGAAGCCGGATGTGGAGGTCCTGGGCTGGCGTAGTTACACATGGTCTGTGGTTGTGAGGCCGGTTGGACGTACTATTAATTTCTCTAAGACAACGTTGGGGGCGGCTTATGGTAGAGATATGAACATTCAATTATCTTGCAATAGCACTGGTGGACATTCCTGCAGTCAGCATGCCAATTGCACACTCCCATAAAACTTGAGACATCTGTGGCGTTGTGTTGTGTGACAAAACTGCACATTTTAGAGTGGCCTATTATTGTCCCCGGGGACAAAGTGCACCTGTGTAATGATCATGCTGTTTAATCAACTTCTTGATATGCCACACCTGTCAGGTGGATGGATTATCTTGGCAAAGGAGAAATGCTCACTAACAGGGATGTAAACACATTTGGGCACAACATTTGGGAGGGAAGAAAAGCTTTTTGTGCGTATGGAACATTTTGGGGATATTTTACGTCAGGTCATGAAACATGGGACCAACACTTTACATGTTGTGTTTATATTTTTGTTCAGTATAGTTGGACTCAGTGTCTTTGAGTGGTGCAGAACCCCCTCCAAAAAAACTGCCATGTTATTTTCTTAGTATTTCATACTCACTGATCTCAATCCATGCATTTTTTTCTTTGATTTTTCAAAAAGCAGTGTTCAAATCTATTTTTATACTACCCATCAGCCTGTGGGTCAAGTGCACACCACTCACTATACAAGTGGTGTGCATTTAGAGTGACTTCTCGAACGATCTAGAATATAGAAGAACAAACTCAACTCAATGCTGCCATCTCGTGGTACGTTTCATATACTGCAACAAATAGGCTCGTGTCTGTAATTTGGCAGCTTTTGAGGTTGATAGTCCTTTATAGTTGTTTTGAGTAGTTTGAGAGGTAGCTTGTAGTTGTTTTGGGTAGTTTGTAGCAGCTGTTTTGGGTTGGTTGTGGTAGCTGTTGTGGTTGTATAGAACAGCAAGCTTTGTATGAGGACCTGATGAAGCCTGAGTCAAGAGGCCTAAAACCCATATACCTTTATTGAAGAGGCCCAATTTAAGAGGCCCAAGTTTAAAAAATCCATACCTTTAAGTAAAGAGGCCTACATTTTTATTTTTAATTTTTATTTAACCTTTATTTAACTAGGCAAGTCAGTTAAGAACACATTCTTATCTACAATGAGGATCTACAAAAAGGCAAAAGGTCTCCTGTGGGGACGGAGCTATAAATAAATTAAATATAAATATAGGACAAAACACACATCATGACAAGAGAGACAACACTAGATAAAGAGAGACCTAAGACAACCACATAGCACGGCAGCAACACATGACAACAACATGGTAGCAACACAGCATGACAACCCAGCATGGTAGCAACACAACATGACAACAACATGGTAGCAACACATCATGACAACAACATGGTAGCAACACAACATGACAACAACATGGTAGCAGCATAGCATGACAACCCAGCATGGTAGCAACACAACATGGCAGCAGCACAACATGGTAGCAACACAACATGACAACAACATGGTAGCAACACATCATGACAACAACATAGCATGACAACCCAGCATGGTAGCAACACAACATGACAACAACACGGTAGCAACACAACATGACAACAACACGGTAGCAACACAACATGACAACAACATGGTAGCAACACAACAACAACCCAGCATGACAACAACATGGTAGCAACACAACATGACAACAACATGGTAGCAACACAACAACAACATGGTAGCAACACAACATGACAACAACATGGTAGCAACACAATATGACAACCCAGCATGGTAGCAACACAACATAACAACATGGTAGCAACACAATATGGCAGCAGCACAACATGGTAGCAACACAACATGACAACCCAGCATGGTAGCAAAACAACATGACAACAACATGGTAGCGACACAACATGACAACAACATGGTAGCAACACAACATGACAACCCAGCATGGTAGCAAAACAACATGACACATGACAACAACATGGTAGCAACACAACATGACAACCCAGCATGGTAGCAACACAACATGACAACCCAGCATGGTAGCAACACAACATGACAACCCAGCATGGTAGCAACACAACATGACAACAACATGGTAGCAACACATCATGGCAGAAGCACAACATGGTAGCAGCACAAAACAGGGTACAAACATTATTGGGCACAGACAACAGCAAAGGGCAAGAAGGTAGAGACAACAATACATCACACAAAGCAGCCAAACGGTCAGTAAGAGTGTCCATGATTGAGTCTTTGAATGAAGAGATTGAGATAAAACTGCCCAGTTTGAGTGTTTCTTTGGGAGAAGAAGAGGACCAAGGTGCAGCGTGGTAAGTATACATAATAGTTTTAATATAACGAATACTTCAACAAAAAACAACAGACCAAACTAACAGTTTTATACAACCCATAGTGGGGAAAACAGGCTGCCTAAGTGTGGTTCTCAATCAGAGACAACGAATGACAGACAGCTGCCTCTGATTGGGAACCATACCAGGCCAAACACATAGAAATCTAACACACAGAACAAAACATAGAATGCCCACGCCAACTCACGCCCTGAACAAACTATAAATAGAGACATAAAAAAGGAACTAAGGTCAGGACGTGACAGCCAGTGGAAGGCAAGACAGTGGTTTGTGACCTCTATGATTTCTCGTTGTAGATAATTCAAATTGCTATAATTACATTACTGATTTTGAGGTAACTCTGTTACCGATTTCAGTTACGTGTTTTAATAATTTAAATAATTCATAAACAAACTTGATTTCAGTAAAAACACTATAACTAATTGGTAGGTCTACCTTCCGTGAACTTTCATTATCCCCTCCCTCCTCACGAGGGAGAGAAACGTAAAAATATCTGAAATGAACTTTCATTATCCCCTCCCTCCTCACGAGGGAGAGAAACGTAAACATATCTGAAATGAACTTTCATTATCCCCTCCCTCCTCACGAGGGAGAGAAACGTAAACATATCTGAAATGGTCAATCAGCCATTGCTACAACCATTTTGTTAGACTTATAAATGAATGATGTTTTACCTTTTTGATTCTTGAATAAAATAACTTTCAAATACCTCATGATCTTTAGTTCACCTGTCATACCCCATCAGAACCCCAAAATACAAGATCGTTTTTACTCCAATGTAAACAAACACTATATTGCCTCAAGACATAGTTAAGACGTAGTTAGGTCTGTCTATGAATTTGAAAGCGATCCCATTTCTCCAGCCCCAGTATTTTACTGAAACCAGGGGTGGGGAGGACACTTTGTTATCGTTTCTACTGCTGATTGCAGCTTTAAAGATGTGTGGGGTTTTTGGTAAAGGAATTACAAGGCATAAGGCAATGTTTACAGAAGGCAAATCATTTGTCCAAAACTAAATCTAAGTGTTTTAATTGTGTTTTGATATATTTCAAATACATTTTAAGACTTTCTCTTTCAGGTAAATGTTTTTCAAATATCCTTTTTCCATCTGTTTGACCAGAAATCAAAGCCTTTGCTTATTCCACATTTTGTTGATGGAAAATGGTTGAAAGAAATGTAGATTATAACTTAATTTCGATAGACTCTTCGCTTTCATTTGACAACAATTTGACATGCTCCTGAACATCACGTTGGTGCTCATGGGTCCTTTCCAGTCCAGTGTGAGTTTATAAATGGGTGGATTGATGATTCCAGAGGAGGTTTATGTTTATCAGTAGACTAGGCAACTTCCGGTTGATCCGTTTGCACACAAAACAATATTCCACAACTTCAACTTCCAAAGGTTTCAAAATGAAATTACATTCAATTAAACAATAAAACAGCATACAAGCCACGAGGAAGCGGTTAAAAACGAGCACCGCCCACAGATCAGCCAAACAGAACCTTCTCTTCAGCCATTGGCCAGCGCCACTTCTTCTTCTTCGTGTGAATTTCCGGCAGACGAGGCTTTTTTGTTTATTTCTGCCTTTCTCAATTCAGAATGTTAATAATTCCACATTATTGATTAAATATATTTCAATAAAAAGGGAAATGTGCACGGTAAAAAAATATATATATATATTTGCACAACCCACTAACCCTGCACCCATAAAACCAAAACACCCCCCTCTCACCGCTCCTACGCCTGGCCACCGGACTGGGAGGACGTGACTTCTTCCAACACCTCTTTTTAATACAACCTTTGTGTTGCTCAACTCAGCGTGAATGTGCCAAGTGAAATTCATGTTTATGTAGAATGCGCAACACATATTAGGAAAAATTCGGTGGTTGTATGTGATCAAGTTTTTTTTATTTTAATTATACACTTCAGCACCACAGTTGTACAGGAAGAAAGGTACAGGTAAAGCCCTTTAAAAAAAAAATATATATACAAAGAATCGATTGATGGTGACTCAATGTTGAGTCACTAGTGAATCAATGTCGAGTCCCTAGTGAATCAATGTTGAGTCCCCAGTGAATCAATGTCGAGTCCCCAGTGAATCAATGTCGAGTCCCTAGTGAACCAATGTCGAGTCCCTCGTGAACCAATGTCGAGTCCCCAGTGAATCAATGTCGAGTCCCTAGTGAATCAATGTCGAGTCCCCAGCGAATCAATGTCGAGTCCCTAGTGAATCAATGTCGAGTCCCTAGTGAATCAATGTCGAGTCCCCAGTGAATCAATATTGAGTCCCTAGTGAATCAATGTCGAGTCCCCAGTGAATCAATGTCGAGTCCCCAGTGAATCAATGTCGAGTCCCTAGTGAATCAATGTCGAGTCCCTAGTGAATCAATGTCGAGTCCCCAGTGAATCAATGTCGAGTCCCCAGTGAATCAATGTCGAGTCCCTAGTGAATCAATGTCGAGTCCCCAGTGAATCAATGTCGAGTCCCCAGTGAATCAATGTCGAGTCCCTAGTGAATCAATGTCGAGTCCCTAGTGAATCAATGTCGAGTCCCTAGTGAATCAATGTCGAGTCCCTAGTGAATCAATGTCGAGTCCCCAGTGAATCAATGTCGAGTCCCCAGTGAATCAATGTCGAGTCCCCAGTGAATCAATGTCGAGTCCCTAGTGAATCAATGTCGAGTCCCCAGTGAATCAATGTCGAGTCCCCAGTGAATCAATGTCGAGTCCCCAGTGAATCAATGTCGAGTCCCCAGTGAATCAATGTCGAGTCCCCAGTGAATCAATGTCGAGTCCCCAGTGAATCAATGTCGAGTCCCCAGTGAATCAATGTCGAGTCCCCAGTGACTCTCCGCCTCGATGGAAGAGAGAGACGACGGTGTTGACAGTTCCTCCCGCTGTGGATTCACCAGGAGTCATTTCATGCCTATTTTTTTTGTACGAGATTTTTTAGCTCATTTTACCATAGTTTGATTTTCAGATCTATTTTTAAAGAAAGGATGACACTATGAGCTGAACATGACTATGTTGAAGACCGGGTAAATGAGCCACTAGTTACCGTTGGCTGTCTAGGTAAGCTAACGTTGGCGAGCTAATAATTAGCTAACTACAGACGGTAGTATTTGTTTACGCGGTTAGCTACCCGGCTGGTAAATTAGTATGATTAGTATGATTATGTAGTTTAAATAACAATGATGTAAATGACGAGCTGTTCTGTTTTGTTTAGTTTATTTTTACATCTCGTTAGCTATCTCTAACGCGTTTAGCTACGTTTAACTCAACAACCGCAAACTAAACCCCACATAAACTAGCCAGTTAGTTAAAACAAAAACAAAAACAAAAAAACATTAACGTAGCTTGTAAAACAGCTGGCTTGTAAACGTTTATCTAGTGGCTAGTTCGTCTTTTCCAACCAGACTGTCGCATCTTTTAGCATCATGGTGGGTGGGACATTCTGCACAGGCCAAGCCAGCTTCAATATAGCAGCTAATACAGGTATGTTTGTATACATAAGTGTGTCTTATTAGATAACTTGGGAGGCACAATCTTTCGTCAGAAAATGACACAGAAGTCAAATGTCCTGGTGTCTGTTATCCTCAGGTTGAATTTGTCATTGGCATCAACAGTGAGGGGTAAAATGCTCAGCCAGCACAGCAGTATTTCCGTTTACATAGAGCAGTGATACTACTGAGTCAGGATTTTGTGTCCCAAATGGCAAACTATTCCCTATTTAGTGCACTGTTTAAAATGTACCACAGCCTTATAGAGCTCTGGACAAAAGTAGTGTACTATATTGGAAATGAGGTACCATTTGGCAGGCAGACAAACACTGCTCTGCTGCATACAGTATTTTTGCCATGAGGTGATTGTGTGCGCTGGACACGCTTGAGTGGTTATCTGACACACAGAACAATCATTTTCTGTTCTCATGGATCACTTGGTTTTTGTTTTCTGGTACATTTTCCATCTTGACTAATGTTTCCAATGTTTACACTAACAGCAAATTAGGCTAGTAGTTGGCTTGACATTAGGTACTGTAGATATAAAGTGCATCTACAGTACCTTCAGAAAGTATTCACACCCCTTGATTTTCTCCACATTTTTTGTTGTTACAGTTTGAATTTTACAACATTGTACATTAGTTACTCCATAATACTAATCTAATTGAAAGAGTGAAAAGACAGGAAGCCTGTACGGAATAAGAATCTTTCAAAACACGCATCCTGTTTGCAACAAGGCGCTAAGGTAATCCTGCAAAAAAGGTGGCAAACCAGTTAACCGTTTGTAATTCAGCACAAAAAGTAATGTTGTGGGCAAATCCAATATCAGATTTGCCACCAATGCTCTTTATAGGACACATCACTGCACTCTACTCTATACTCCTCTGTAAACTGGTCATCTCTGTATACTTGTTGCAAGACCCACTGGTTGATGCTTATTTATAAAACCCTCTTAGGCCTCACTCCCCTCCGCCCCCCTATCTGATATATCTACTGCAGCCCTCATCCTTCACATACAACACCTATTCTGCCAGTCACATTCTGTTAAAGGTCCCCAAAGCACACACATCCCTGGGTCGCTCGTCTTTTCAGTTCGCTGCAGCTAGTGACTGGAACGAGCTGCAGCAAACACTCAAAATGGACAGTTTTATCTCAATCTCTTCATTCAACACTCAATCATGGACACTCTTACTGACAGTTGTGGCTACTTTGCATGATGTATTGATGTCTCTACCTTCTTGCCCTTTGCTGTTGTCTGTGCCCAATAATGCTTTTACCATGTTGTGTTGCTGCCTTGCTATGTTGTCTTAGGTCTCCGTGTTGTGTTGCTGCCTTGCTATGTTGTCTTAGGTCTCCGTGTTGTGTTGCTGCCTTGCTATGTTGTCTTAGGTCTCCATGTTGTGTTGCTGCCTTGCTTCGTTGTGTTGCTGCCTTGCTATGTTGTCTTAGGTCTCCGTGTTGTGTTGCTGCCTTGCTATGTTGTCTTAGGTCTCCGTGTTGTGTTGCTGCCTTGCTATGTTGTCTTAGGTCTCCGTGTTGTGTTGCTGCCTTGCTATGTTGTCTTAGGTCTCCGTGTTGTGTTGCTGCCTTGCTATGTTGTCTTAGGTCCCGTGTTGTGTTGCCTCTCTTGTCGTAATGTGTGGTTTGTCCTATATTTACAGTGGGGAGAACAAGTATTTGATACACTGCCGATTTTGCAGGTTTTCCTACTTACAAAGCATGTAGAGAGGTCTGTAATGTTTTATCAAAGGTGCACTTCAACTGTGAGAGACAAAATCTAAAACAAAAATCCAGGAAATCACATTGTATGATTTTTAAGTAATTCAATTGCATGTATTTGTTTATTTTTATTTTTAATCCCAGGCCCCCGTCCCCACAGGAGGCCTTTCGCCTCTTGGTAGGCCGTCATTATAAATAAGAATTTGTTCTTAACTGACTTGCCAAGTTAAATAAAATCAATATGACGTGTTGCTGAGTACCACTTCATATTTTCAAGCATGGTGGTGGGTGCATCATGTTATGGGTGTGCTTGTCATCGGCAAGGACTAGGGAGGTTTTTTAGGATAAAAAAATAACAGAATAGAGCTAAGCACAGGCAAAATCCTTGAGGAAAACCTGGTTCAGTCTGCTTTCCAAGACACAGAGACAAATTCACCCCTTTCAGCAGTACAATAACCTAAAAACAAGGCCAAATCTACCCTGGAGTAGGTTACCACAACGACATTGAATGTTCCTGAGTGGCCTTATTACAGTTTTGACTTAATCGGCTTGAAAATATATATATATATATATATCAAGAATAAAATGGCTGTCTAGCAATGTTCAACAACCAACTTGACAGAACTTGAAGAATTAAAAAAAAAGAAAAAATGTGCAAATATTGTACAAATCCAGGTGTGCAAAGCTCTTAGACTTAGACCCAGAAAGACTCACAGCTGTAATCGATGCCAAAGGTGATTTCAAACATGTATCGACTCGTTTGTAAATATGTAAATTATTATGTAAATGATCAATTAAATGTGCAAAAAAAATTGTAAGAACGTGTTTTCACTTTTGTCATTATGGGGTAAATGTACAGTGTTACAGTATTCTATCTCTACTGAAGTGTACACTGAATGTGCCAGTATTTGCTCACTGTCGTACCACGTCTTCATCTACCCACAGCAGGCGGTGACGGTGAGGCCGGCCCCATCCTGAGTCTGTACGATGAAGAGCCCGGTGCACAGGTCTGTTTATGTGACTTACGGGGACTCGGTGAATGTGGGTCTTTTCTAGAAGCAGTGAGGATTTCCTACACTGGACAACTTGTTACAGCTGTTGGATCAAGTCATTGATAATAATCTGCCAATAGTTTTCATGTCATTACGATGATGGGACTCCTGAGTGGCGTAGCGGTCTAAGGCAAGACCCATGTGTGTAAAGCAAGATGTATTGGGTACAGCAGGTATGAATGAATAAGGTTGTTGTTGTTGTTGTTGTTGTTCAGGTGCAGGGACGTGGAGAGGCAGGCTGCCTGCCTGCAGACTGAGCAGCCGTGTGTCCCTGTCTCCCAGCACATCCCCAGCGGCATGTGGTTTATCAGGTAGCCTAGTTAAGATTTACATATTTTGGCCATTTTACATTTTTTTTATAGCAGATTCTCTTATCCAGAGTGACTTATGTTTTTAGTACTGGTCCCACGTGGGACTTGAACCCACAACCCTGGTTTTGCAAGCGGCTCTACCAGCTGAGCCACACTGTAAACATAGTTGTCCATAATGCAACGTTTGGGTTGCTAGACCGTGGCGTTAGCGTGCTCTACCAGCTGAGCCACACGGTAAACATAGTTGTCCATAATGCAACGTTTGGGTTGCTAGACCGTGGCGTTAGCGTACTCTACCAACTGAGCCACACGGTAAACATAGTTGTCCATAATGCAACGTTTGGGTTGTTAGACCGTGGTATTAGCGTGCTCTACCAACTGAGCCACACGGTAAACATAGTTGTCCATAATGCAACGTTTGGGTTGCTAGACCGTGGCATTAGCGTGCTCTACCAACTGAGCCACACGGTAAACATAGTTGTCCATAATGCAACGTTTGGGTTGCTAGACCGTGGCGTTAGCGTGCTCTACCAACTGAGCCACACGGTAAACATAGTTGTCCATAATGCAACGTTTGGGTTGCTAGACCGTGGCGTTAGCGTGCTCTACCAACTGAGCCACACGGTAAACATAGTTGTCCATAATGCAACGTTTGGGTTGCTAGACCGTGGCTTCAGCGTGCGTTGAATGGGTACAAATAAATTCTGGTAACTTTCCCAAGTTTCCCAGAAATCCCGGGTTGGAGGATTCCTGGATTTCCTGCTTATTTCAACTTAATTCCAGGAATCTTCCAGAAAACCCTAAACCTAAGTCTTTGTAATGAGAGATAATGTTAGATCACTGTCCTGGATCTTGTCTAAGTGATTATGTATTTGTGTTTACGCCTATATTGTCTGTATTTTCCAATTGTATTGAATGTGAAGTACCTTTTTTGATGTGCTCAGTGCACAGCACGTCTTACCCAGGCTGTCCATTCTAGCTGCCCACCTGGTGATAACGAGCACCAGAATGTAAACGAGTCAGCTGACTTCATAAAAAATAATTAATTATATATTTGAATTTAGTTTTTTTTTTTGTGTGTTTTTTTTTTTACTCAAATAACTGAGGCAACTTTATGTATTTAAAAAAAAAAAAAAGGTGTGTAATAAAATGATTGAATCTGTTCATTCAGGGACGCGTGTGGCATCGTGTGCGGGGTTATCACCTGGATGTTGGTGTTCTATGCTGAGTTTGTTGTGCTCTTCGTCATGCTGTTGCCTTCTAAAAACCTGACCTATAGCTTAGTCAACGGGACTGTGTTCAACACTCTGGCCTTCCTGGCTCTCGCCTCTCACTTCAGGGCCATGTGCACCGACCCTGTGAGTTGTTCAAACTGAACACACGCGACACTGCGCTTGACTGTACACTTGACATGCTGGTGTTGTCTGGGTTGTGTTCATTCGGGCACAACACCGTACGTAGAAAAAAAAAAACGTTTTGAAACAGTTTAAAGGAAAAGAGGAGTTTTTGTTGTTGTTGGGATAAGTTGAGGTTGTGGCGGGCTCTTTATTAGTTTCAAAACGTTTTCCTCCTGTTTTGTGCCTAACTGAACACGACCGTACTCACATATACAGTGGGGTGAACAAGTATTTGATACACTGCCGACGTTGCAGGTTTTCCTACTTACAAAGCATGTAGAGGGCTGTAATTTTTATCATAGGTACACTTCAACTGTGAGAGACGGAATCTAAAACAAAAAAAAACAGAATCACATTGCATCATTTTTAAGTAATTAATTAGCATTTTATTGCATGACATAAGTATTTGATCACCTACCAACCAGTAAGAATTCCGGCTCTCACAGACCTGTTAGTTTTTCTTTAAGAAGCCCTCCTGTTCTCCACTCATTACCTGTATTAACTGCACCTGTTTGAACTCGTTACCTGTATCTCGTTGTTATTGTCAGTTGTACTAGTACTGTTAAATGCCTTTTCTTGCTGGCTCTTTCCCAACAATGCAGTAGTACTAGAAAACAAAAAAAATCACGAGAAATAAAAATGACAAGAACTTGAGAAAGTAAGTTAGCTACATACAGGGTCCGTTCCAGGGCCTGTTGCTGGAAAAAAGCATGTGTTATGGCTTTACACCCTCTGCTATAATGTGGATAAAGAGTTACCTGTCTAACAGAACACAGAGGGTGTTCTTTAATGGAAGCCTCGCCAACATAATCCAGAGAGAAGCAGGAATTCCCCAGGGCAGCTGTCTAGGCCCCTTTACTTTTTTCAATCTTTACTAACGACATGCTTTGAGTCAGTGTGTCAATGTATGCGGATGACTATACACGTCAGCTACTACAGAAGCTGAAATGACTGCAACACTTAAAGAGCTGCAGTTTCAGAATGGGTGGCAAGGAATAAGTTAGTCCTAAATATAAAAATAAAAAAAACTTGAAGCATTGTATTTGGGACAAATAATTCACTAAAGCTTGTGCTCCTGAAGTTTCAGAAAAGCCCAGAAAATTGCGGTTACGAGAGTCCTGTTGATAGAAAATCCACAATTAAGAGGTCAGAGGTTGCCAGTTTTCTATTCGCTTTAATCTCGCGAGTGCTCCCTTCTCCTGCCTCTTTTTTTTTTTGCCTGTCGATGTTGAAGCTGGAATTGAGGTCATTAACTGCCGATCTGATGTTCAAAAGTTCTTGTCGATCATAAGTAAAAAAAAATAAAAAAAATAGCAAAGTTGGGTCAGAGCTCGCAAGACTGCAGCCAATACAGTAATGCACCAACTTAAAGCACATCAACATTCTATAACACTGCCTGACCACTGCAACAGTAGACCCCGTTTCACCAACAGGTGAGTCATCATGATAAGTCATCAAGTCAACTCATTGCTCTGTCTGTCCTATAGGGAGCTGTGCCAACAGGAAACGCCACTAAAGAGTACATCGAGAGTCTTCAGCTGAAGCCGGGACAGGTGGTGTACAAGTGTCCCAAGTGCTGCAGCATCAAGCCTGACCGGGCACATCACTGTAGGTAGGATGACTCGGCACATCACTGTAGGTAGGATGACTCGGCACATCACTGTAGGTAGGATGACTCGGCACATCACTGTAGATAGGATGACTGTCCCAGAGAACAGAGGACATTGCACGTAGAGTAACCTTGACTGACTCTGTCCCAGAGAACACTGCAGGTAGAGTAACCCTGACTGACACTGTCCCAGAGAACAGAGGACACTGCAGGTAGAATAACCTTGACTGTAATTAGTTCTCTCTCTCTCTCTCTCTCCATGGATGTCTCCCTCCATACTAGTGTGTGTAATTAGTTCTCTCTCTCTCCATACTAGTGTGTGTAATTAGTTCTCTCTCTCTCTCTCCATACTAGTGTGTGTAATTAGTTCTCTCTCTCTCCATACTAGTGTGTGTAATTAGTTCTTCTCTCTCTCCATACTAGTGTGTGTAATTAGTTCTCTCTCTTTCTCTCTCTCTCTTTCTCTCCATACTAGTGTGTGTAATTAGTTCTCTCTCTCTCTCTGTCTCTCTCTTTCTCTCTCCTCTCTCCTCTCTCTCTTTCTCTCCATACTAGTGTGTGTAAGCGCTGCATAAGGAAGATGGACCACCACTGTCCCTGGGTTAACAACTGTGTGGGAGAGAACAACCAGAAGTTCTTTGTGCTCTTCACAGTACGTACCAGTCTATACTTTACATACTGGAACGTACCATACTGTAGACGCCATTACACCTTCAGCCTGCTGCAATAACACAGACCAGTAGCCAACACACAGTACCTATTGGAAAGTTAGGAATTAAGATGTTTTTCAGTTGTCAAAT
>NW_026290876.1:460000-466432 GCF_023373465.1 Oncorhynchus keta | reverse complement strand
TGGCCCAGGTGATATTTAGTTGTGGCTGGCCCAGGTGATATTTAAGTGTGGCCCAGTGCTCCAGATAAGCTTGAGAGATTTTGTGGAGGGCTACACTTCACATCAGCTCAACCTTTTAGGTTTGAAAGATGCCTGATTGTTGGTGTTTCTCCTGTTTTGTTTGTGCTCCATATTATGTTTTACTCTCTATCCTAAGTTGTTGTGGGCTTTTATTTTTAGTGTGTCTTTTTGGGAGGCAAACCTAGTGGTTTATCCATGGTGGTCCTTCTGTAGCTCAGTTGGTAGAGCATGGCGCTTGTAACGCCAGGGTAGTGGGTTCGATTCCCGGGACCACCCATACGTAGAATGTATGCACACATGACTGTAAGTCGCTTTGGATAAAAGCGTCTGCTAAATGGCATATATTATTATTATATATATGGTGGATGTCTGTTAGAACCACTTACTAGTAGTGGCTTTGACAACTTTCAGTGGGCCACATGGCTGCATTTCAGAAGCCCTTTCTGTTGTGTTTGGCTGTAAATGATTGTCTTTGTTAGTTCCCTTTGTTGTGAGCGACCTTTTGAGTTTGTCTAGTGGGAACGTAACAGGACAGCCAGGCGCGTACTCCAACACCGCCAGATCAGAGGCAGTAAGGTTGACAACGTGTTGGGTGGGTGTATGAATTCAACCATTTGCTGTTCTGTTAAGAATTCAAAATGTATGGAGTAAAAAGTACATTCTTTTCTTTCGGAAAGTAGTGGAGTAAAAGTTCAATTATAAATATATAAAGAAAAATACATTCCCCCCCCAAAACAAAATATATTATTGTGACATTTCCAGCAGCAAGTGGAATTCGATTTCCAAAAATACAAGGCCTGTAGCTTTCAAATTATATGTCACTTTCTATACCCCCCCAAACTCACCAGTCCCTATTTAGGGCCCAAAACAACCATTCAGAGTTCAACTGGTTGAATCCCTTTTAGCATGAGGAAATGTATCAATACACCCAGTCACTACTCAGTAGGAAGGAAACCGCTCAGGGATTTCACCATGAGGCCAATGGGGGGGACAGTTACAGAGTTTAATGGCTGTGATAGGAGGAAACTGAGGACGGATCAACAACATGCTAGTTACTCCACAATACTGACCTAAATGACAGAGTAAAAATAAGGATGCCTGTACAGGACAAAAAGTATCCAAAACTGCTAAAAAACCTTTATGTCCTGAATTCAAAGTGTTATGTTTGGAGCAAATCCAACACAACAAACACGTATTCATGTTCAAGCACTGGCAAAATCCTCGAGGAAAACCTGGTTCAGTCTGCTTTCCAACAGATACTGGGAGACAAATTCACCTTTCAGCAGGACAATAACCTAATATACACTGGAGATGCTTACCAAAACAACATTGAATTTTCCAGAGTGGCCTAGTTACAGTTTTGACTTAAATCAGTTTCAGAATCTATGGTAAGATTTGAAAATGTTTCTCTAGCAATGGTACAACCAACTCGACAGAGCTTGAATCATTTTAATAAGAATATTGTGCGATGTGAAAAGCTCTTAGAGACTTACCCAGAAAGACTCACAGTTGTAATGACTCTTAGATACGTACCCAGAAAGACTCGCAGCTGTAATGACTCTTAGAGACTTACCCAGAAAGACTCACAGCTGTAATTGCTGCCAAATGTGATTCTAACATGTATTGACTTACGGGTGTGAATTCTTATGTAAATGAGACATTTAAGTATTTAATTTTAAATACATTTGCAAACATTTCTGAAAACAACATGTTTGTCAACTTTGTCATTATGGGGTACTGAGTATAGCTGGGTGAGAAACACTAAGGATTTAATCCATGTTGTAACACAACAGAGTGAATACTGTCTGAATAATATATATATATATATGCCATTTAGCAGACGCTTTTATCCAAAGCGACTTACAGTCATGTGTGCATACATTCTACATATGGGTGGTCCCGGGAATCGAACCCACTACCCTGGCATTACAAGTGCCATGCTCTACCAACTGAGCTACAGAAGGACCAGGTCTGAAGGCACCTATACGGCTGCACACAGTAGTGTACAAATCCTGCCTGTGCCGAAGACTTATGGGGGCTGTAAGTGTTTATATGTGGCTGCTATGTAACAGCAGACACAACAGTGTGTAGAGATGACCCACTTTAGGTCATAGAGATATACAATGCTGAGGACTGTCTGCTCTAAATATGTACAAGACTAATGATTGTAGAACTGTTTAGACACAGAGATCTAACTGTTCTAACGTCTAGTTTCAGATGTTCAGTATGGGAGGCTGGGGTCCAACGTCACGCTGGTGTGTGGAGCAGCACTAGACAGGTATGTTCCACTGTCTGGGGGGCTGGGGTCCAACGTCACGCTGGTGTGTGGAGCAGCACTAGACAGGTATGTTCCACTGTCTGGGGGGCTGGGGTCCAACGTCACGCTGGTGTGTGGAGCAGCACTAGACAGGTATGTTCCACTGTGACAGGCTCTGGGGATGGGGGGGTCTGGACAGGTATGTTTCACTATTACAGGCTCTGGGGATGGGGGGTCTAGGATGGGTTTGTTCCCTGTGCTATCGCTGTCGGTGGGAACCAGGGCTATCACTATCCATGGGAACCAGGGCTATCACTATCCATGGGAACCAGGGCTATCGCTATCCGTGGGAACCAGGGCTATCACTATCCATGGGAACCAGGGCTATCGCTATCGGTGGGAACCAGGGCTATCGCTGTCGGTGGGAACCAGGGCTATCGCTATCCATGGGAACCAGGGCTATCACTATCCATGGGAACCAGGGCTATCACTATCCATGGGAACCAGGGCTATCACTATCCATGGGAACCAGGGCTATCACTATCCATGGGAACGAGGGCTATCACTATCCATGGGAACCAGGGCTATCACTATCCATGGGAACCAGGGCTATCACTATCCATGGGAACGAGGGCTATCACTATCCATGGGAACCAGGGCTATCGTTATCGGTGGGAACCAGGGCTATCACTATCCATGGGAACGAGGGCTATCACTATCCATGGGAACGAGGGCTATCACTATCCATGGGAACCAGGGCTATCGTTATCAGTGGGTAATCCTTCTCACCCCCTAAAATATTTAGATGCACTATTGTAAAGTGACTGTTCCACTGGATGTCATAAGGTGAATGCACCAATTTGTAAGTCGCTCTGGATAAGAGCGTCTGCTAAATGACTTAAATGTAAATGTTAAAGGGAACCAGGGCTATCACTTTCCATGGAAACCAGGGCTATTACTATCCATGGGAACCAGGGCTATCGCTGTTGGTGGGAACCAGGGCTATCGCTGTCGGTGGGAACCAGGGCTTGGCCTCAATTACAAGCCATTTCCATCTACATTGTCCACAGACGTCATAATGTCTCCACAGGACATCAGTGAAGTGGCGTCTGAACAGGAGTTCCATGTTACCATGGCAGCACCGAGTGACATCAGATGGTCAGCTGGTCCTCCTGCAGGCTGACCACGCTGCCGAGGGAAACTACAGCTGCCATGACGACCGGGGACGACTCATCAGGACAACCAGACTGAGGCTGGGGCGTAAGTCTCCCTTCTCCTCCCTTCATAGACTGAGGCTGTGGCCTAAATCTTAATCATTCCTCAGAAAGGATACCCGAGGAGAGCTGCAGTCCCTCACACACTGAGATAAAGCTTGCATATATTGGGTTGTTGATCATGTGATCATCATTTCTCCTCTCTTCTTCCTCAGATCCCCCCGGGCTGCTCAATGTTTCCTGTCGCGTGTCCAATCACAGCCTGGTATTGTGTTCATGGGTGGAGTCTGTGAAGACCCTCCTGCCTGCCCAGTACCACACCTCTTACAGGTGAGCCACCTGTCCTCTCCTTTCCTACCAGCATGTTTTTTAATTGTATTTATTTTACCTTTATTAAACTAGGCAAGTCAGTTAAGAACAAATTCTTATTTTCAATGATGGCCTAGGGACAGTGGGTTAACTGCCTGCTGGTGCTGTAGTTACACAGATATCATGTTGTTGATAGTGAAGAATCTCTCCTCTCTCCCCTCCAGGGGTAATAAGAGCCAGGTGAGGATGTGTGTGGTGTCGTCCCCTCCCCAGAAGCAGTGCACCATCACAGACCCTACCATGTGGCAGCACTACCACAACATCAACATCACCGAGACCAACCCTCTGGGGTCACAGACCACCATCCTGATGGTCAAGTTCCATGAGCTCTGTAGGTCACTGCCTCATCTGCACACTGTTTGTCTGGCTGTACCTGTCTGTACCTTGTCGTGGAAATGTCCTCTATTTACCAAATCATGGGAGCAAACCACACACACAAGTCAGAGTTAGTTATAAAAGTCCATCTTTAATTATATGAGCTCTATAGCATTTTGACTTTCAACAGTTCAGTATCTCTAATGAAAAGTTGAGAGTCCCCCCACAATGGATCCTTTATAGCAAAGCACACATAATCAGACCGCATAGACATAATTCATCGTTCAGCTTTGTCTCCTTTCTCAAACCCCAGAACCATAAACCAATCCTCCATATCAACAGGCATATATCAAATTGTCATTTAGATACAACCAACCCTAAATACAACCTCCTGGACAAACTCACGGAGAGGAGAGTGAGGCTATAGGTTAAGATAGAAACAACATGAGAGGGAGCATAGAATGATTCCAGACACTGCCACCCTTCTTTCCCCACTAGAAAAGGTAGGGAGTAAAAGATATGTTTACACATGATGACACTTTGACCTCTCCCCTCTCTGCGGCCCAGGCAACTTAGTCCTGACATAGAACAGATAACTGCAAAACCGCCACAGTATTACACAAAAATACCATTCTGATGAGAAGTAACTTACACACATTTGATGAATATAAAACATCTTACCTATGTTACCAACAAATTCTGAATCTTCCACGACATTCTGCCTGTCTTTACCTGTCTTTGCCTGTCTGTGTCTGTCTGTCTGTCTGTCTGTCTGTCTGTCTGTCTGTCTGTCTGTCTGTCTGTCTGTCCCTGTCTGTCCCTGTCTGTACCTGTCTGTCCCTGTCTGTACCTGTCTGTCTTTACCTGTCTGTGCCTGTCTGTCTTTACCTGTCTGTGCCTGTCTGTCTTTACCTGTCTGTCTGTACCTGTCTGTACCTGTCTGTCTGTACCTGTCTGCCTGTGCTTGTCTGTCTGTCTGTCTGTCTGTCTTTCCCTGTCTGTACCTGTCTGTCTTTACCTGTCTGTACCTGTCTGTCTTTACCTGTCTGTACCTGTCTGTGCCTGTCTTTACCTGTCTGTACCTGTCTGTCTTTACCTGTCTGTACCTGTCTGTCTTTACCTGTCTTTACCTGTATGTACCTGTCTGTCTGTGTCTGTCTTTACCTGTCTGCCTGTGCCTGTCTGTCTGTCTGTCTGTCTGTCTGTCTGTCTGTCTGTCTGTCTGTCTGTCTGTACCTGTCTGTCTGTACCTGTCTGTCTGTACCTTTCTGTCTTTACCTGTCTGTACCTGTCTGTACCCGTCTGTCTTTACCTGTCTGTACCTGTCTGTACCTGTCTGTCTTTACCTGTCTGTACCTGTCTGTCTTTACCTGTCTGTCTTTACCTATCTTTACCTGTCTGTACCTGCCTGCCTGTGCCTGTCTGTACCTGTCTGTACCTGCCTGTCTGTACCTGTCTGTACCTGCCTGTCTGTACCTGTCTGTACCTGCCTGTCTGTACCTGTCTGTACCTGCCTGTCTTTACCTGTCTGCCTGTGCCTGTCTGTACCTGTCTGTACCTGCCTGTCTGTACCTGTCTGTACCTGCCTGTCTTTACCTGTCTGTGTCTGTCTGTCTTTACCTGTCTGTCTGTACATGTCTGTCTGTACTGTCTGTACCTGTCTGACTTTACCTGTCTGTACCCGTCTGTCTGTACCTGTCTGTCTGTACCTGTCTGACTTTACCTGTCTGTACACGTCTGTCTGTACCTGTCTGTCTGTACCTGTCTTTATCTGTCTGTACCTGTCTGTCTGTACCTGTCTGTCTTTACCTGTCTGCCTGTGCCTGTCTGTACCTGTCTGTACCTGCCTGTCTGGTCCTTCTGAAGCTCAGTTGGTAGAGCATGGTGCTTGTAACGCCAGGGTAGTGGGTTCGATTCCCGGGACCACCCATACGTAGAATGTATGCACACATGACTGTAAGTCGCTTTGGATAAAAGCGTCTGCTAAATGGCATATATATATTTTTTTTTTTGTCTGTACCTCTCTGTACCTGCCTGTCTTTACATGTCTGTCTTTACCTGTCTGTGTCTGTCTGTCTGTCTTTACCTGTCTGTACCTGTCTGTCTGTACCTGTCTGTCTGTACCTGTCTGTCTGTACTGTCTGTACCTGTCTGACTTTACCTGTCTGTACCCATCTGTCTGTACATGTCTGTACCCGTCTGTCTGTACCTGTCTGT